>NC_134584.1:101108231-101408231 GCF_037038515.1 Microtus pennsylvanicus
CACTTTCTCTTGAACTTTTTTATTAGAAGGAACCTAGTTCTGTAACACTGTCTTTGTGGGGCAGGGATTAGTTAATATATCACAGAGATTCTCTGTTTTATACTTATAACCTGCAGAAGGGAAAGGACAGACTAAGAAAATTACTTATGTGAAGCATAAATAAAACCATTAGACTTTGACTTAGGAAGAATTAAAATGCAATCATTGCCAACAGATAATTAAAGTACCATTAAGGTAATGAGTTAATTATTGTATTAATTGGCAGGTTAATGGAACTCCAATATGGATTTTAAAGACTGCATTTAAATAACAGGGAAATATATTACCTTAAGAATGTTCTCCAGATACCATATCTATATGGAAGCAGATTGTTTCTGCTAAAAAGAATTTCTGATTAAATATTAACTGCCCTCCAAGCTACACCTTGGAAGTATATAATTGAAAAATGTGTGAGACCTTAAAAACTATGGATTTTTTTTTATGTAAGTACATGATGTGGGGTAAAATGTCAGATATGCTTCAAATTGGTATTGTTTATGCAAAGAAATCATGGTGTGTTGTCACCTTCATTTAAATATTTTCACATATTGCATTTTTGATGTTGAATATGACATAGGTCTTTTTAATATTGATAACATTTCCTCTCCTCTTTCAAGTTGGTTTAACAAGGATTGAATCACTAATAAAATTCTGAAATAGTTCCGTGTTGAAAGTTATTGCAATTAGTATGAAAAACAGAGACCTGTTGATTGCAGACGCTAAATTTCAGTGTGACCATCAACTGGGAGAATGTACAGAATCCACTTATTACTTTCACGTGTCTCATCTATAAAACAGAGCCTTCATCACAGTTACAACTATTCTGGGTGTTAGATAGATGGCAAATTGATCAATTACTGATAGGTGAGAGATAGATATATAGATGGATAGATAGATAGATGATAGATAGATAGATAGATAGATAGATAGATAGATAGATAGATAAGTAGGTAGATAGAAAGGTAAAGGTAGGTAGGCAGATAGATGATTGACAGATAGATAGACAGATAGACAGATAGATAGATAGATAGATAGATAGATAGATAGATAGATAGATAGATAGATAGATAGATAGATAGATAGATGGATGGATGGATGGATGGATGGATGGATGGATGGATGGATAGATAGATAGATAGATAGATAGATAGATAGATAGATAGATAGATAGATAGATAGATAGATAGATAGACAGATGGTAATGATAAAAGAATAAAGTTTTTGTATCATAGAATTATCATGATCATACATCTACAATGTTAATTTTAATAAGTGGCTCTTCTTAATGCGAAAGAAAAATGTTCTTCCTAAATAAATCTGTTACTATAGTCCTTCACATAATACTTTCAAAATCTTTTTTGTTTCTTGCTTCTGTCAGAAAGCTTTAAACGTCCCTTGAAATTATTTTATGGTACAGATGTCTTTACTGCCATAATAAGGTACTGCTGATATGACCTCTAAAGAGTTTCAGGATAAAGGTTTGTTGACATAAAGATCAAATAACTGATTAAAAGACTAAAACTTTCAGACTCATCAATTCTTCAACCCTGTCTCTAGGCAGGATATTGGAGCTTGATTGCAGTCATCTGGCCAAAAATTTCAGCAACTACTACCGTGTGAGGAAGTCCCAGTTGAAAATTTGGAGTGAGCCTCAGAAAGCTCCTGGATGGTGAAAAGCCTGAAATACTGAGAAGCCTGGATGGTAGAAGACCTAGACTCTATAGTGAGGATCTACTCAGATTTGAGCCTCTATACTCAGAAAACTTCTCACCCCTCACCTGCAATATATGGAAGGTTGTATCATGTCCCCTGTAATTTGATACACTATCACATACATATCTAATATTCATATTCAGTTCTCAAAACAGAATTTCCCAAAGTCCTCCAGATTTTCTGAGAGGTAGGGGTGTCAACAGCAACTTTGATTATAACATTTGGTCTCTGGTTTTGGATTGTACAACTTGTTTTGAAACTTGAACAAAAGAAAAAAATGAGATGTTCTTATTCACAATATGCCCTTTTTAAATGTGCTGATAAGGTAAATTTTAGTTTGCTCCTATATAGATTCGATATACTGACTAGTTGTCAGGCACAAAAAACCATCAAGTGATTTCAGGTTGGAGATATTTGTTCTACCATACATTTGAGCCTCCACAAGAGGAGAGAAGTTGAATAGTAGAATAAACAATGATGAGGTGTAGTCTATTCAATTGTTTCTATACAATGGAACCCCTTCAAACCTTTAAAATTTCCCATATATTAGCACAGTATAGTCCAATCTCGAAGGTCCAGAGACTTGAGGTTTTGTTTTTTGTTTTTATTTTTTTTTGGTTGTTGTATTGTTTTGTGTTTTTTGGAGCTGGCCATCATTGCCAGGACATTTATTGAATTCATGGATGCCGGCTGGTATTGGAAAATTGGAAATTTTTCACCACATGTTTTCTTTCATGAATTTTTTGGTTTGTCTGGTTTAAGAGAGTCTAACCATATATCCAAGGCAAGCTTAGAACTCCCAGCATTCCTTCTGACTGAGCTTTCAATGAACTATGGTTACTGGTATATTTTGGAAGAAAAATATAATGTTACAGCAGTAGTACCACTCAACATACATCTATTGAAGTCATTATTTTTATGTGGTTCAAATGATATTGAAAACTGGGCCCCTTCTGATATACGTGGGGAATTATTCCTTCAGGAGAAAAGCCTGGAGATCTGGCTAATTCTTTCTCTATGACAATAAAAGACATAAACAATCTATGGACTACAGGTGAGGTAGTATGTTCTCAACATCTCTACAACTGCCAGCATCTTGGTCTTGCATACCCCAGTCTCTAGAACTCTGAGCACTGCATTAGGTCTTTAAGTCGTTGGGGTGTTGGTGTTATTCTTCATTATAGCAGCCCAGAGCCAGACATTGTCCTATGCATTTCTCCATTTGGCTGTTCATTGGAGTCATTAGTCATGACATGGCTAATCTTGAGGAGAGCATTTTCTGAGTCCCGTGTTATGTTAGCAAATTGTGGAGCCTTAAGTTTGATAGTGGGAATCCCTGAATTTGTGACCCTGCTGAGCAATTAAGCTTTAGAAGTAGTTTAAACATGAATTCTGAAGCTATTACCAAATTGTATGTCACCATTTTCAATTGATTCGGTGTTGTTAGTGATTTTAGATGACATTCTTAAGCTTGGAGCTCAACAATTAGCCTTTTATTAATCATGCTAAATTGAGATTAAAGATAACAATTGATTCTCAGTTTAAAGAATCTTAAAATATGTCCTTGTCCCACTCTTGCTCCTTTTTTCCTTAGGATACCACTGTGTCTTAGACATATTAATAGCTTTTCAAAGCTTGTCTTGATTGGTGATTTTTTTCTGCAATTCTACAAAGGTAAAATGAGAGAAAATGAGTATCTACTCTAATATTCACACTGATGCCATTAAATAGCTGCAGAAGCCTCAAGAATTGGGCAGGATAGAGGAAGACACAGAACAAAGCCTGTCCCTGAAATTCTGTATATCACTCTTCCTATAATTTGGCCCTGTGTCAAGACTGAACATATCTGTTTGCCTCTCACTTGATGTCACCCTTAAGATTCTGTCAGTTAGTATATGAAGAAGTGATATTAACAACAAAGAAGGATATAACCAGGAAAAGTAGAAATGAATTCAGTGTGTGACAAACAGACATTAAAAGTCACATGCATCTTTTCTTGTGTAAAATATTCCTGCAATTGTTATTCCCACTTCACGCACAACTGGAAAACCAAGCATTCTCATAGTGTTGATTTGAGCAAAATGTTGTTGCTATCCCCGCTGGTGTAGTGAATTCCTCCCTAAGCCTTTCTTGTAGCTCTCATTTTCATCAGGGGAGAAGGGAAAAGTGAGCTGTTTGTTTGTTATTTGAAAAATGTCTGGTATAAACTTTGGGCATTGTGTGTAAGGTATTATTTCAAGATCACTGCCCCTCTGCATTCTCTGATCTCTGAGTAGCATCACCAATTTCCTCAGCATTTTGGACACTCTGTGACTTCTCACGCTGAATAAGTTCCTGAAAATGGGTACCACAAGGTTTGGCAATCTTTCTGGAAGTCAGACCCCAGGAAATAAATTGCAAAGCAATCTTCCTTACCGAACTCCGCAAACATCAGTCAAGCCTGTTTTCTCTCATTTTTCAGTACAGCCAAGAAACGTAAGGAAGAGGGGTGGCCCAGAGAACCCTTCCTGACACAGGCACTGCGAGAGAGACACAAAGATAATGGTTTCTGTCACAGAGCAGAACAGCCTGAGATGGCTTTTCTGCAGGAGTTATAAAAGTGAGGCCAACGCTCTGTGTGAGCTCCGCGGCTGCCTCTGTCAGAGAGAAGCTCATGAATACTGTTTCCAGCAGCCGCTGCAGCTGCCCGCTCCACAGAGAGGAGATGCCACATGCCTCTTCAGTGTACTGACAGGAAAAAACAAACTACATACATGTCCTTGCACAGGCTGGCCGGCTATCTCCAAGTAACCCTCTCAAGTCTCCATACTCAGCGTAAAAGCCAGCCAGTCCCTTTGCTTGGTCTGTTTTTGTTTCTCTGTTTAAGTAATTGACTTTTTTAGTTGTTTTTAATTTTTTCTCCCTGTCTCTACTGTATGCTTCTTAACTGATTCAAATACATTCTTGAAATGTAGTAGGTTATTTCAAATTTATCATATAAAAATAACAGTACTCTCTAATATAATAATGCCAGACAGGAAGATTTATTTCTCTGGCCTTCTTGTCCCACAATGCCCACCTCTAACACTGGACTCTTAGGTTTGCAGAACTGGTGGCCTCTTGCATCCACCTTTTATGTCTGCCTTTTCACTTTTTCATCAGATTTGGAGAATTATTCTGAATTTTAATGTTGAACCCTTGACTTACCTCCTAGAATGCTATTATTTACTTAAGACTGGTGAGCATCTGGCTGTATCAATAGATCACCAACGAAGGATGTATTAGAACTGTAGAGATATGACCTCACTCTTCTGAGTCTAAAGTTTCTAAGCCATTTTGCAGTGAGCATTGCAATCTGGTCTTTTACCAAGCCCGTCAGATGACATTGGTGAGAAACAATAACCTTGAATAATTTGAATTTTGTCCTGAATAGTTTTAGGTCAACTTGGCACAAGCTCCAGTGATTTGAGAGGAGAGAAGCTCAATTGAGAAAATGCCTCCATAAGATCAGGCGTTAAACAAGCCAATAGGGAATTTTCTTAATTTGTAATTCATCTAATAAAGCCCTGGACTGGTGGTCTTGGATGCTACAAAAAAGCAGACTGAGCAAGCCCTGATGTGGAAACCACTTAGCACCAACCCTCCACGACCTCTACATCAGCTCCTGCCTGTACTTCCTACTTTGCTTGAGTTCCTACACTGAGTATTCTCAATGATTGAATGTTACCTGAAATTTAAATAAGCTCTTTCCTGCCCATTTGCTTTTGATCATGTGTTCTTTCATAGCAGTAAAAACTCTAAGACAAACAAAAATGTGCCAGGATCATAGAGTATTGCTCAGACAGATCTGACTGTAAAAGGATTTGGGTATTTGGGGCTACAAAAGGTAGTGGGTCCTTAGAGCTTATTGTGCTATTCTTTGAGATCTTGGCAGGTAAGAATACAAAGAAAAATGCAGATGATTGAAGCCAGTCTTTGTGAAGATTCAGAACAAAGTTAAAAGGCTCCCTCTTCCAACAAACTGGCACCAATATGGTTTACTAAATTCACATAAAATCTGAGAGGGCTTGGAAAGAAATTCTAGACATTAAGAAACAAAGTTTAGCCACATTTTTTTTTTCCTGAATGGGCTTGTTTGGCTGATAGCACACTGCGGCTTCTTTAAGAGAGGTTTTTCTGATTCAGTGGTAGCAGAAAAATGTCACAGTTTTGAAATGCCAGCTTTCTGGGCCCTGCTGCCAGAGTGACCTCTGGCTCTTTCAGAAGACTGAGGATTTAAATTGGATTTGTGAGCAACGTGCTTGCTGGCAACATTAACCAGCTGTGTGCCTAGAGATTGGGCATTATGCATGACTCTCACAGGAGGTGAGCAGCAGCAATATGCTTGGCTGAGTGAGGGAAAGCTTAAAGTACGATATATACCCTAGTAATGTTGCAGCTTAAGTTTTTAAGAAGTGCTTAGCATTTTCAGAAGCGCTCCTGGCTAGTAAAGAATTACAGATACACAATAGAACAGTTTCAGACAGAAAAGATGTCTAAATGGTTCACAGCACTGGATAATTGTGCATAGGCTTGGCAGAGAGAGGAAAAAGAATATAGACAGTTATAAAAAGAAATAAATTATATTTTTTTAGAAAAGGTAAAGTCTTTAAAGAGACAGTAAGACAGTCATAAATTAAAGAAGTAAAAAATTAATAATCTACATAAAATGGAATATACACAGAGAGTCTGGATTATCTATATTACTGTGTTTCCTTTGAATTTTTTGACTGTGAAAGAGCTAAGTACAGAGAGACATTTCATTGTATGGGCTGTTAAGCTAAACCAGCATAAAGATATGTTGTTTGGAAAAGAGGTTCTTCTTTTGTTTCCACAGAGGATGTGCACCTGTGGATTGTTTCCAGACTAATATGATTTGATGCACCAAGATCTGCTGAAAGGTCACTGTGAATACACCCCCCAAAATACCACACCCCATAAACAGAAGGAAGAAGTTTGTACAGAACTATGCTCATATTCCCAAATATTGTCTATATTTATTTTATATTTAAAAAGGGATATGCTATAGAGATTTGCATTGGTATGGATCTTGGTTTGCTCTTGATTAAGGTTTTGTATTTGTGTAGCTCATTTAAAAGTATAATGTATAATAGTCAAGCTTGTAGTCATATTAGGTTTTCTAGATAGATATATATATATATATATATATATATATATATATATATATATATATAGAGAGAGAGAGAGAGAGAGAGATTTAAGGTAGATAGATAATCTTAAAATCTTTCAGAAACCTTCAGAATATGGCATTTAAAATGTTTAATAACTTAGAACTTTTCATGACAATGAGACACATCTGATCCTGGCAGCACCAATTACTTCAAGAGAAAAATGGGCATCGAAGAGGCTCCTTATGGAATTGGTTAGCCATTTGGGCAAGAGACTCTCTTGCCTGGACTGCTTCATGAACTGGATGTGCAGGACTCACAGAAAATAGTTATAGTTTCCCTAATTATGATAAAAATAAAGTAAATATAAATATTGTAACTGTAATTATTCCTTGATAACTGTTCTGTTATATGTAATTTTACTATGTTAAAGTTATAGCTTTCCTTTTTGTTTAAACAGAAAAGGGGAAATGGTGTGGGTGGTCCTTCTGTCTATGTGTTTCTTTTATTGCTTAATGAATAAAGAACTGCTATGGGCCTATGGCAAGGGGCAGAATAGAACTAGGTGGAAAAACTAGTCTGTATGCTAGGAGAAAAGAGCAGATTCAGAGAAAAGCCATGGAGCTGTCAGAGCAGATGCTGGGAACATTACCCAGTAACCCACAGCCATGTGGTGATATACAGATTAATATAAATGAGTTAAATTAATATAAGAGTTAGCCAATAAGAAGCTAGAGCTAATGGGCCAAGCAGTGATTTAAATAATACAGTTTCTGTGTGAATGTTTTGGGTCTAAGCTAGTTGGGTGGCCGGGAACCAATAAGCCCCCTCCTTTCAACACAGGGTCATTTCTATTTTGATCTCAGAATATGTGATGTCTGGTCAGCTGAGACTTGAACAATCAGTTATTATTAACAAGATATCAGCATAACTGGCAAAACTGAAGGTAAACATTTGCTTTACTGGTCAATTGATACTGATTAGCTAGAGCTGAAGAATCATCCATGATTAAGGAGATACAAACACAGTTGAGATGAAAATCTCTGGGAAGTATTTCCCCAGGGTAAACAGACAGAGTATCTGGTCCTGATGTCAGAATGCTGTATCCCTTGCCACCAGCAAAACATGCTGATGTGTAACGGTCACCCAGGTGATATTGATTTTAAAGACATGAAGAAGTCATAGAGAACAGCTGAGACCTGGCACTGTGGCAGGGCTCTAATCCCTCAAGGGAGCTCAGGAAAGGCTGTTGATGGAAGTGTAATCCATTGTAGCTGAACACCCCAGCACTTTGGAGATGTATTGGAAGACACCCCAAAACAGCATTAGTCATGGAATAGCAACAGCCAGAGCCAACAAGATAAGTTGTGTGAACTAGAGAATGTAGTCAGTGAAGTAACTCAAGCCCTTTGATGGAGTACAGAAGATCAGGAGTGAACTTCTAATCCTCAGCCATCTCAAATAGCGTCACTCCCTAATGGCTGAACATTCACATATATGAATACGTTAATGTGGTCTTTGAAGAAAGTGTGTTATTTAAGGTGGGCTTTGCGGCTTCATAACCCATGCCAGGCCCAGGGTTTCTCTCGTCTGCTTCCTGCATATCAGAATGTAGAATTTTCAGCTACTTTTCTAGTACCCTGCCTGTTTGCCTGCTGCCATGCTCCCCACCATGATAATAATATGATACTCTAAGCAAGCTTTCTCTAATCATTAGTTACCTTGCTTATGGTGTCTCTTAGCGCAATAGAACAGTGACTAAAACAAATATAAATTATACAGAAGTGATTTTAATTATATTCTAAGAGTAATTTTATCTCACATGGAAAACTTTGTTGCAAATTGTTAGTTTTGACAGTCACTAGAACCAGTCAAAAATAAGTTAGAATGTTTGTGGCTTTCTATACTTTACTTCAAAACAAAAGTATATTAAGATGTTCCCATCAATATTGATGTCAAACTTAATTATAAAACAATAGTGTCTCTAAGAAATACAGAAAGTAATCATCTTGTTAAAAATCACTTTTAGTTGATGAAATACTAAACTTGTGTACAGGTGTTATGATTTCATAATTTGAAAACAGGAATTAGAAGGTGTCTGATGCTAGGAATGGACCTATATCTCCAAAGTGCTTGCTTAATAATCTAGTGAGACACTAGCTTCAAAGGTTATTGTTCCCACATAAATGTCTGTTGCTGATAAACAATGATAAATAAGGCTAAAATTTTCCATAAAACTTATTTGTATTTGAGGTTAGATCATGTTGATATAATCAGATTAATTTAAAACATTGCAAAGCTAACAGGACCAAGGTTGCAAGAGATGAGTGGGTAGATTAAGTTTGGATAGGACACAGTGTCATGAGACATGAATGTATGTGAGAGAGAGAGGGGAAGATGAAAGGAGGGAGGAACAAAGGCATGAGAGCATTCTAAGACTCAAACTTTCTGGATGAGCACTTATCAACTCAAAGTCGCATATTAATTTAGTTTCTTTGTATAAATATAGACATGACCTATTAATAAGAAGTGAGTGGCCTTGTTCTCTCATCTCCAAAAGACAGTGACAAGGTGATTGTGTGACGAATTGACAAAAACACATATTTTTGATGTTATGATGGTTTGTGAGGAAAAAAGTGTTTAAGCCTAGAAAATTCTTCAGTGCACAAAATGCTTGCTGAACAACAATGGGGGCATAATTTTGCATCATGAAAAGCCATGTGAAGTCAGATGTAGAAGCATACATCAAAAAGCCAGTGATCCTGTGGCAAAATGGAAGGCAGAGAGAGAGAACACAGTGATCAAGAGACCTAAGTAAGACATGATCGTTGCCAGTGGTCAACACCAAGACTGTCCTCTGATCTTCAAAATATGCTATGACTCAAGTATATCTGGACACATGAACACACACAGAGAGAGACAGAGACAGAGAGAGACAGAGAGACAGAGAGGCAAGGACAGTGGGAGGGAGGGACAGAGGGAAAGAGAGAGAGAGAGAGAGAGAGAGAGAGAGAGAGAGAGAGAGAGGGAGGGAGGGAGGGAGGGAGGAAGGAGGGGGGTTATGTGATCAAATTGTCTGACAGAAAGATCCTTTTCCTCTTTGGCCATAACCCAGTCATCTGAAAATTATGATAATACCTTTTATATGTGTATGAGAAAAACGCCAATAGACTCCTCATATAGAAAAAATGAAACTGGACTTTCCTACCTTTTGAGCTTAGCCCAGAGCCTTTCTGATGCAAAAATATTGTTTCCTGTGAATTAGGAAGAATGGATTTTGTGCCTATATTATACAATAATTCTAAGAAAAAATAATATCTGTGTATTTCCATATTCCGTTATTCAGAATTGCCCACAATACTTAATTCTGCCTTCCAACTGAAAACATATTCAGAAGCAAAATTATATTGAACAAGAGTTTGATGGATAAAAATGGGGTACAGGGAGTAAATATATTCTTCTTATGGTTTATGGTGTTTGACTAGGAGAACTCAGTTTTATACTTTTATATAAAGTTTTCTTGAAATGAGAATGAAAGTTGTACACTGCTTTAAGTCAATGGCCACCCCTGTGGGAACTTAGAATAGGGCTTGCCAGCCTTGACACCTTTGATTTTTCCTCTCCATCTTCCTTCCAGGAACAATAATTTTCTATTTAATACAGTGTTTATATAAAAGTGGATGCTATAATTTATATTAACCTTCAAAGAGAAATATTATGTAAAGTCTTGCATCACATGCCACCTGTACTAATTCTAAGTTTATAAACTTGAAAAATATAACTTACCCACTTTACACGAGTATCTTAAGCGTGAAATATCTTTAGTAATACAGACTCACTCATAAGTTTACTTGGGGGAGTGAGGTAAATAGTGACTGACTTTGTCATTGTATGAATTAGGAAGCTCAGTGTTTAGAGGTTAAAGGACTAGCTCAATAGTACAACACTCTTAGCTGCAGAACTGCAGATTTGGGCACATATGTAATAACTTGAAGACCAATCTGCTAAACCACTACTCCACAGAGGAAGTTACAAGGGTACCAAAAGACATCTTTCAATGTGGGGAATGGGTTCAATAGTGCCCCTCCTTCTAGATTTTTTTCCACTGGGTATCACAAGGGGTGTGCTTGAGAGAATGTCCTGTATTTGGTCTGTACCCCAATGATAGACATCCTCTCCTAATTATTAAACTCCAGTGTTTCCATGCTAATTGATTTTACTTTGTGCTCTTTTTCTCTACTGATATTTTGTTCTCAGAGGTAGAAGTAGTTTACTCTTTAATGACAAAAAAAATCGTCTGTTTGAAATCTATCTTACATTCTATTTTAGCTTCAAATAAACTCCATTTTGCACAGGTTAACACTGGCACATGTACATTCAAACCCACAAAAATCCAGTGACTTGCCTGTCCCCTATAATTAATATCTTCTTTGTAGCCCCCACATGTGTTTCTTGAATAACAATCCATTTATGCTGTGATAAATGTGTTTATAACCCACAGGCAAGACTGTCACATTAACCAACTCCACAACAGGACCTGTGCTGTCCCCTCTCCTTTCTATGTAGTTCCAGGGACATCTAAACTTCTGGATTTGACTGACTCCCATTTTGCCTTTGCTCTCCCAGTGCTGACAAGATGCCACTTCAATGAGAATGCTCTGCTATATACTAGTAACTTCTATATCTTATATTGCTCCTATTACTTAATACAGTTCTGGGACATTCACTACTGAAACTGTTAGTATGTTTAAAGTACCTTGAATTTCCTCCTCATTTTCCTGAACATTGTTCTGTCTTACAAATACTTTATAAATGCAATCAATAACAAATAGATAATCTTAAAATAATTAGTGACCCTCTAAAACAACCTAAATTGAACACTGCATCGAGCATCTACTCTCTTTAGAAATTCCTTCTTTTCTACTTAGTTTTACTTTTGCCAAATCTGCAACTCTCAGATCATCCAATGAATATTTTCTTAATTTATTAATGCTTGATCACAAATTATACTCAGGACCCATAGGATACAATTATGAATGTGAACATACTGATAATTTTAGTTATTATAGATTACTTTCCTTTGATATTTTGAAATCAGGCTGGACAAATATTGCTTTCCCATGGCTAATATTCCTTTTCAACATTCCTCCTAGATACGTGTTTCTTTTTTCACTTTTAACTACTCATGTTTTGAGATTAATTTATCACTTACCAGTCCATTCCAATATCATTGATTTATTTTACATAATATAACTAAATATTGAATGGGACCAAGGGCGAGAAGTACAAACAGACAGAGTCAGAGAGGTAGAGAAACACACACACATACACTGAGAAGGGGCTAGTGAATGTACGTAGTCCTCTGTTCTACAAGCAAAAGCCCAGAGGGACCATCAATGGCAGAATACATTTGAAATTCTTTCATGATTATGATAAATAATTTCAAGCTCTCAACCTACCTAACTTTATGCTGTTATTCTTTAAACCTTAAACATTCCAAACTTTTCAAGCCTCTCAATCTTACGTTTCCTCATAAATACATAATAATATTTTTTTATTTTATGTTCCTGTTACAATCTTTCCACTACTTCTAATGTCATTTCTTTTCATTTTGAAAAACAAAATGAAGTGAGGTGCGGCAGCACGTTTCTTTAATCCAAAACCAAGAGGCAGAGACTGGTGGATCTCTGGCAGAGCAGTCTGGTTTATAGAGTTAGTTTCATGACAGCTGGGGCTACACAAAGAAGCTTTGCTCTAAAAACAGAAACAAATATTTTTCAATGGAATTTCAATAATAGTACAAAGAATTTAATTGCATTGGCATTAACCCCCTGTCTTCCTCCTCTGAAACACTCCCATGTATACTTGCCCCCAAGATAATCTTGAGACTGAATGTGTAACATCTTGGTATTTTACCCTTACATACTTCCCTATTTGCTGTAAAAATAAAAGTAATAGGCTACATTTCCAGTAACAACAAATCATTGTGAGTGGCAGCTCTGTTCTGTTGCAGGTGCTCCTTTAGAGGAACCTAATTTATCCTTACAAAGCTTTTCACGCGTGTTTACTCTTCCCTATTTTAGGCCTTACCTAAGCAAATAAAGGCACCTTGAGAGAAACGTATGCCCAGTTTCAGCAAAGAAGTATCCCAATCACTAGTCTTTTGGATGATTCTTCTGGTGCAGAGTCTACACAGTTCTTCAGAGAATTCCTAAAATTATCAATATCCAGATGTCAAAACAAATCGCTGTATTATTCCACATCACATATACAGGGAATTTTCTGTTTTTCTTTTTGATTCACTTCCTCTCATGGATCAGATACAAAGTAAATACAGACTCAGGCTTCTATTTTGGAGAATCAAGTCTAATATTATACCAGAAAAGTCAATTCTGATGCAACATTATTATTTAATATTCTGTTTATATTAATATTTTATTGTTCATTTTTCTCAATCATGGATCACATATTCTACTTAATGGACTATCCCTGTTTTCTTTTCTCTTCTGACAGCATTGATTTATTGAAAATATGGGTCAATTTTATTGAGGACTATCGCAGGACTTACATTTGATGGGTATCTTCTCTTTTTGATGGATTTCAGGATAAACAGTTTATACATTACTTGCTGCTTCAGTCTCTATGTGTTCATGTGGGCCCTGCTTAGTTGATTCAATGGGCCATGTTCTCCTGGTGTCCTCCATCCAGTCTGACTCCTACAGTTTTTCCTCCCCCTATTCCACAGGGTTTCCAGTGCTCTAGAGGAAAGATAGAGATCTCCACCATACCTTTGAATAATGTTTGGCTGTGGGTCTCTGTACCCACTCCTATCTACCGCTGGTAGAAGCCTTTTTGATGATGACTGCATGGGTCTACATTGGGTTCTCTGAATATATGTAATTGTTGACAGAGTTTTTCTGTCCAGCCTGGTCCCAGAGCCGTTCCATCACAAAGAAACACACAGAGGTCTACATTAGTTATAAACTGGTTAGTCTATTAATTAGCTCAGGTTTCTTATTAACTCTTATATTAGCCCATAGTTCTTGTCTGTGGTAGCCATGTGCCTTGGTACCTTTATGAATGAGGCATTCTCATCTTAGTTCCTCTGCAGCTGGGTCATGACTGCTACAGACTCAGTTTTTCCTCTCTCAAAATTCTCCTGTTCTCATTGTCCCACCTCTACTTCCTGCTTGGTTATCCTGCCTATACTTCTTCCTGCCTGGCTACTGGTCAATCCGCATTTTAATAAAATACAAGTAACAAATTTAGCTTGGTGCTTTTGTGGGTCTCCTAACAGTGGGAGTAGATGTATCCCTGATTTTTTTTAAGATTTATTTATTAATTTTGTATACAGTGTTTTACCTGCATGTATGTTGCATGTCAGAAGAGGGCTCCAGATCTCATTACAGATGTTAGTGAGCCACCATGTGGTTGCTGGGAATTGAACTCAGAATACCTGGAAGAACATTAGTTAATTATTTTTATTACGTAGCTATGTGAGTTTATATGCACCACCTGCATACAGGTGCTCACAAAGACCTTTCAGAAGGCATCTGAAATCTTTTTGTTTGTTTGTTTGGTTTAGTTTGATTGTTTGTTTCTTTTGTTTTTTGAGACAGGGTTTCTCTGTAGCTTTGGAGCCTATCCCAGTCTTGTAGACCAGGATGACTTTAAACTCACAGAGATCTGCCTTCCTCTGCCTCCTAAGTGCTGGGATTAAAGTCAGGTAAAATCACTGAACAGTGTATCCCTGATTCTTTTGTCTGTTCATGGGACTCTTTTCTTCTTATTGAGTTGCCTTGTCCACTCTTGATATGAGAGCTTTGCTTTTCTTATTGTATCTTGTTTTCTCATACTTGGTTGTTGTATTTTGGAAGTCTGCCCTCTTCTAAAGGGGAACAGAAGTGAACTGGATCTAGGGAAGTGGGGATTAGAGAAACTGGGAGGAGGGGAGAGAGAGGATACTGTGCTCAGTATGCTGTATAAAATAAGATTTTATTTAAATAATCAGAAAAAACCAACACCTAAAATGTATGAAGTAATATTACATTATATCATCTCCATTGATGCCAAGTTTGGTGGAATTTTTTTGTTTTGTTTTGTTTTGTCTTTTAGTACACTCAGCCCTTAAGAGGCAGAGGCAGGATGATTAAGAGTTTGAGGCCAGCCTGGGCTAGCTACATAAAAAGATTCTGTCTCAAAAATAGTAATAATGGCTCTCACTGAATTGTGTCAGGAACAATTCTTTTCATTGTTGAAGATTAAGGTCTATCTGACTCTTGTATTTGGAACAATTTCCTTATGTTTATCTTGCAGTTGTCCGTGACCTTGGTGCACTGTGATCTTTTAGAGGACATTTTCTAGTTCACAAAAACATCTCCCTGCATGCACCTGAAAAGTTCATACTGGGAGCCTGAGTAAGCCCAAGAAAATTTATAATTATATTTTGTCGCTTTTCCAGTATGACAGATGACATTCAAATGATGATAGTTTCAACTTAGTTAATTAAAAATAAGTAACCTATGCTAGGAAAATGTCTCAGTTGACAAGGCCAGCTGATTATGGGTTCACAACTTCCCAAATAAAAATTAGACATCATATCATATACCATTAACACTGGTGCTAGTAACTGGAGAGAGAAAGGTAGGTTCCAATAGTTCACTGGCCAGGCACTCTAGCTGAAAAGGCAAACTTCTCTTTTAGTGAAGAGATCTTATCTCAGAAATAACTTAGACAACAGTAGGGAAAGATATCCTGATATCAAACTCTCGCTTCTACAAGTACAAACATGGGAAAACACATGTAAACATTCAAGAAAATACTATACATGCCAAATAAATATATGAATAATCTGAATAATTTTAGATGTTTTAACAACTTCTCTCTCTGGTATCCTTTTCGCATGATGCTAACATATTTTGTCTTTCACTTACTTATCTACAAGAACAGACAAATCAGCCAACTCACAAGAGTTCTCCAGCTTCAGGAACTAAATATAATAGTTTGATCTTTGTCCCTCCACAAACATGTGATAGAGAACACTTATATCTGCTCATTAATAATTCACATGTTGATTATATATATATATATATATATATATATATATATATAATATACAATTTACATCATTATAAATTTCTGTTCATTTTTCAAGAATTAAGCATTATTTTAACTCATGAAAAATGATCTCTTATTTCAGTAATTGAGTATTACATTTTTGACATTTTCATCTTTAGAAATCCAAGCAATTCACAATCAATCATTTTTTTAAATTTGGAAGCTGTTCATAGTTTCCTCCCTTTATAATACATATACAATGCAAGTTGCTGCACCAAGCAGATTTTAAATGAACACAACCTACAGAGAATTGAACTTACTGTCCAGGTGGGTCAAGGAAATGAATTCTCACTTTATCCCTATGTCTGCAGAGATGGGGAATCTCATTGATCTCCCACTCCTTGCTCACCTGCATGGCCATTATGTGCTTGACAAACATTTTCTGAATTTTCAGCAGACTTTTTCCCCCCTGATCTACAAAAGCACCACAAAATCTGCCAATCAAATATCTCTACAAGGGGTTATCTATTTCAAGTCATGAAGGAGATTGTATAGAGGAAAGAGAAGAAACGTCTCTTAACAAAAATATTACCATCTATTATAATGTGGCCCCAGCAAGAATGCTGTCCTGTGGCTACTTGAACTCTCAAAGGAACCACATTCAAGGCTCCACAATCCGGCCTATTTCTTCTGTGAATAATTTAGGTAAACCTATTTTGGGGCTGTTGCTAATCCACACCAATCATCATCCTGATGCCATTTTTTGAGTTCATTCTTGTTTACCATAGAATATGGTAAACATATTTTTATCTTGTTTATAGTTCTGGCAAACTACACACAAACAATGTCTCCCTTTTGTATCACTCTTAATTGTGTACCCTAATTTTGTCTTTGATATGTATCAGGAAGCTCTTATAAGATCCCACCCTATCTCACTACATGCTAATTTTACAATGGTCTCCTGAGGTTTAATATTGTAAGTATACCTGCTTTCCATATGGCTTCAATTTTTGCTTCTTTGCCAAATCTAAGCTGTTTCCTTTCCATGTAGTCATTACTAACTGTTTATTCAGCTATTTATTTGCTTTTGTTCAGTCTGCTGAAATCATATTTTATATCATCTAAGTATTTAAGACTACCTTTAACATATGTGGAACAACCACTTTTGAGAGTTACCACACAGTATTCTCTGTATATAGAATACAGAATTATCTGAGCCTTAATGTACATTAGGGACAATATTGGTTCTTTTTTTTTTCTTCTTCAAAAACAACTCTCTGAACTACATCATCTTTCCTTGTCACCAAATTGATAAAAAGATTAGGCAACTGGTTCACTATCGTGTACCTAATAAGCAACAAAGCAGAGCCTTCAGGCCACTCCGAAGTCCCATAACCAGTTCAAAGTAAGTTAAGGAGAATGAGCCAAGACACAGGGCTTTTTGAACATGGATTGAAAATTTTGACATATTTAGTTTGTTTTTTTCTTTTATAATTCCTTTAATTAGCAAATTGTCATCTTGAATATTTAATTCCTCAGTTATGTTAGAACTTTTATAAGAATAATAGAATCTATTCTGAATGCTATATGTTCCACATGCAGATGTCGCTCTAGTGCTCATTTAATTTTTTTCTTACTTTATTTTTTAAAAGTGGCATCATGCTGAGAATTTCACAAGCATATATAAGGTACTATAATCATATACATTTCTCAAAATCCTTAATTATACCCTTCTATTTCTTCTAATTTCCTTCTTATTCACAATTAGTTCCACACCCACCTTTATGTCTTTGTTTTTATTTTGACCCAGTGAGTACAACTATGGTTTTCTTCATGTGCATAGATAGAGTTATATCCTAGAGCATGAACAACATACACATGATTACACCACTACAGAAAAGAACACTAACGCCCCCAGCAAAATTATGAACTGCTAAAATGACAGTGATATATGCTGTTCACAGGAACATTCATGATTCTCCGAGTTATGTCATCTATGATTTAAACATTATACGAATGTGTCTATAGTACATATATACATGCTCTTCAGAGAGGAGTCCCTTATACCCTTGGAATCAGTGGGGAATGTAACAGGTCCTCTGTCCTTAGGAAGACCCCAGATCTTAGCACAAATGATACGGTCATGGAAAAACCATTCCATAGGAACCCGGCCTCTTGGAAGCAATACCTGTCAAAATGAGAACAAAGACCTAATCTAACCAAGTTCATAGTTCTGGGAAAGTCCTTAAATGTACTAGCCTTCCTTTTTTGGCTGAGCTAGTCCAGATTCCGGCAAACTTGTTCTTGTTAATTGGGTTGTGTCAACACATGATACATTTTTATGCTTAAAAACTCACCTAGATAAAGGCTCAGGGCTGCACTCGGGGCTGAAAAGCCCAACACAGTTGCAGGCCGGCTAATAATGACTTTCTATTGTCTTGAATCCATGTCTGAGTGGTCTTCTCTGGGGCATACCTCATGACAAAAGCAACAAGTGATTTTTTGTAAAACTAGTTTGAAGAACTTGAAATAGATTTTGCTGAAATATCTGTGTAAAGATTACTGTAATTAGAAGTGTTCTTAGTGTTTTAAGGAAGTAATTTGATTTGTGCACAGAAGTTATAGCTATATAAGACTAAATGGAGAAAGAGCTGCAAGTGCTACCCTTAAGAATAAATAGGGACAAACAACCACCAACTAAAATACGTATGAAATCATGAGAAACTAAATGAGGCAAGGGCAGATTTTCCTCTTCAGGTTTATTGAGGTTTTAGGAACTGCAGGTCTTGCTTACTTCTTGCTTTATGCCCAATTATAGTAACACCAGAAGTGGTAATAGAACAAGTGTTCTATTGAGTTACTCATCTATGAAGCAGCTTCAGCATTTCCATATAGTAATAGAGTATAAGCTAAAGTACTCACATAGAGCAAAGCCTATCATAGGAACATTTTCCTAGTAAAAGTAGAGAAACACATTGAATGTTCATGTGAGTGATTTCAGATTGTGTGATTTTTGGCTGGTGATGGGATCACTCAGAAACTTCGTCTTTAATTATAAAATGGTAGTGGAGTGGGAATATAGTTCAGTGGTAGAGTACTATGTGAGCCCATGGATTCAATTGTCATGATATAAAAATAAAACTCTAAAAATAATGTAGAATGATAATACAATAGTACTTTTTAAAATTTTCGATGATGAGAATTGTTTTTTAACTTCCTACCTTGAAATTAGAAAAACAAAAACAACAGACTTGCAGATGTTAGTTCTCTGGAAAAGTGCAAGGCAGTTCCTTGGGAAACCATGAGTGTTTAATTGCTGGTACCTTAATATTTGAATTTCTATATGTAAAATTCAAATGAAAAAGGGTGACCATCAGTCTTCACCTGTTTCCTGAGAGGCTCATCTTAGAATAATCACAAATAGAAGTTAAAGTGAAGATAACAACACTTCAAAAGAAACAGACAAACATCAGTGATTTTGGAGTTACTGCAATGTTTTAAAATAAGTAAAAATAAGGCATAAAGCCTAATTCTTTAAAAGCCACTCTAGGAGAAATAACCATGCATGACCCAATCAGGAAAAAATTTGAATGAGAGCTACATGAATGAGGAATGTGTGTCCAAAACTGGCTGCAATTTATAACAGCCATAAAATATGTGATTTTATTTGAATGATAAGATTTGAGAAGCAGTTTACAAGTTTATTGAATGCACAAGGACCAATCAGGAACAGAGAGGCTCATTGGTGAAATGACAATCAAGCCTACAGTTAAATGGTGATATTTACCTTTTAGAAGACTTAAAGACTTCCAATTCACTTTTAGGCAAAACAAGTGAACATCTGTTGCATACATTGCTGTTATGAACAACGAGCGGTGCAAAGCATTTGGAATATAATGTGGTTGCCTGTTCGAATGATAATATATACACAAAACAATTCCCCACTTGCAATTTTGCACTTAGATATGAAAATGGCAGTAAAAACTTGAAAGCCTGCATGTAAATACCTACAGCATCTCTGTTTAAAATAGCTAAACACTACACTACACACACACACACAGTAAATCTCATCAACTGGAAAAAAATTGATAAAAACATAGCAATACAAACCCACAAAGATCAAGCAGAGCAAAACATCATTACTAATAACATGAATACCTACAAAGATTGATCTCATAGATACTATGGTAGCCCATCCATGAAGACCAGACACGAGCTAAGATCAATTTGTAATAAGTTCTATAAATAAATAAATGATTGTCTTATCAAAGTATATATATTTAGGACCTAAGAAGTTTACAAGGAGAATTGGTTTGTGAATGGGAGATCCTGGGATGTTCTGGACATTGGTTTGCATTTTTAGACAAAGACACATCTGAAATCCAAAGAGACTGTGCTCATTGGTGACTGTTTCGAAGCACTTTCCTCCTACTCATGTGGAAAGGACTAGGATTCGGGCAAATGTTCTCTGCTGTGAGAGATTGTTTTTCATGAGAAAGAAATCAATGTTCAATGCAAGCAACACAAATGCTTCAGACATTTGTTGATTTGAGGTTACTTGGCCAAATATTAATCTTCATTTTCATTAAAGATTTGATGTTTGGCATTGGCATGGCCAATAAATCTAATGGATTAAATTATGTGGAAGAAATCACAAACTATTGATCGTCATTTCAAGGCTGAGATGGAAATTACTTATATAGAGATCTGAAAGACTGTACCAAAGTTGTTGGCTTTGAAGGGAGTTGCATAAGCAGAAAGGAAATATTCTTGCTATAGTTGCACACAATTTCCCTTAGGGAATTAAAAGACTTCCTAGTTGCAATTCCTATTTTCAGCTAAGTACCTGAGGTTTATCTGATATTTCCTCCAAAGAGAAATAAAGGAAAACTAAAATAAATTGTGATAAAGTATGCCAGATGTTATTATACAGAAAAACCCTAGAAAATATAAATATCTGTATTCTATTCCAGACTGTTTTATCTTCTGAACTGAATCTTATTGGAAATTCCAGAAGATAAACAGATTAACTTTCTGGATAAAGGACTAAAAGGAAATATAAATGAGAAGTCAAAACTCCTCACTTGTTATTGGTGAACAAAATCTGCATTCCCTGAAACATATTTAAGCAATATCAAATTGTGAATTGCTGTCCTGAGGTTGTACTAGAAAATGATTAATCCACTTGCACAGATTTCAACAGCAACTCATTGACCATCATCATTGTGTGAAAAAACGTGCTCCTCCAAATTCAATGATTGCAGCTAAGTGAATTCTAGAGGTTTGTAATTGAGGCAGGTCAAAGGCTAAGAAGAACATCTATGGTTCAAGATCCATTTTTCATCACCACCTAATGTTCTGATTTGACTTATAACTAAACAACAGCTGCACAGCCAGAGGCAGGATAACCCCCAGGAGTGACAAACATCTCAGTTAGTGACTGGCAGTCTGGGCTTGCCTCAGGCCATGAACAAAGTCACTGACTATAATCGGAGGGCTGTTGGACTATTTCCTTGAATCCTCTGTGACATGGATGACTGATGATACCCATGTGATCTGATCATGACATACGGTAGCAGATGCAGATTCTCCTGCACCCCCATCATTATCACCACATATGCATCTGTCTTTCCACAATTCAAGAGTCTGGGAGCAAGTAGCATCGTCTGCTTCTTTCAAAGCAATGATGCTGCAGGCCACACTTTGTTTTCAGCCATTCCACTGTAGTCTTCACTGCCTATTTTGCCTCCTGCACTTTGCATCCCACATTCTGTTCTCTCTCTAGCCATCCCTCCCAAGCCCCACACCCGTGCAGAACATCTGCTTAAACTATAGATGCTGCCTTTCCTGTTAGCCTAATTAACAGGTAACTCTGCTTCAATCTCTAGATGTTGGAGAATGACTTCCCCTTCGGGTTTCTGCTTGTAATTATTGCAAATAGTTAGAATAAATTTTTTAAAGAATTTCCTAATTGAAATTAATTATGACTCATAGGGAATATGAGCATTTCTAATGATTTTAGAGATACATTAAAACAGTGCTTTGACACAGAGAAAAGAATGCATTACATGAAAATAAAAATCACAATCATTGTGTATAGGACCATTGTTTGTAATGAACATTGCTACTGTAATTTTCAGTTATTGATTATGCATTAGGATTTATAATCAATTCCAAGAAATGATCCATATGTTAGAATTATATTAGATGAGTTGCTGTTATGACATCAAACATGTTTATCTCGGCCTTTTCTTCTCAGGTGTGGCACAGATACCTCGTGTTGTCACTGTATTTTTCATTCTCCAGCAGTAAAATGTTTAAATAGTCTCCATATTAGAATTTTTCACCTAAGCTATGAAAGCATGCTGACATCTGGCCAGCTGATCCTTTTCTCTTCATTTATATATAACACCCAAGTTTTTGGTCACACAGTGAAGAAGTCTAGGTATCTCAGCAACTGTTTCAGTTCCCATGGATGGCATCAGTTTGGTGTATTCTCATGGATGCCATCTGAACAGACAAACAAGGAAGGATGGATATCTTAGGTTCTATTACAGCAATGGCTGAATAAGAGGACTCATTTACTCCATGATCTCTTGATTTCTCTTCACAAACAGACAGACACACCCCCCCACACACATACATACACAAATATGCATACCACACATAGAGCAGCATAGGTCTTAGAAGCTATAAAAGTATCTATTACCAAGTTTTTAGATAAAAGTACATTGGCTTATTGTATAGTCTCAGAATTAAGAAACTTTTAAAGGCCGGGCGATGGTGGCGCACGCCTTTAATCCCAGCACTCGGGAAGCAGAGGCAGGCGGATCTCTGTGAGTTCGAGACCAGCCTGGTCTACAGAGCTAGTTCTAGGACAGGCTCCAAAGCCACAGAGAAACCCTGTCTCGAAAAACCAAAAAAAAAAAAGTAAAATGAGAGAAATTAAAATAAAATGAGCAAAAGAGACCCAAAGAACTTTGACCAGTGATTCTCATCCTATGGGTTGGAATCTTTTAGTGGGCAGAGTAACCTTTTGACAGGGGTCACATTTCCGACATCATCATAAATAGATATTTTAATATAATTCATAACAGTAGCAACATTAGATTATGAAGTAACTATGAAAATAATGTTATTGTTGGGGGTCACCACAACATGAGGAACTGTATTAAAGGTCGCAGAGTTAGGAAGGTTGAGAAGCACAAGGCAGTGGAAAGCACTTCAGGGATAAAGTTTTCTGTCTTATCAGTAGACATGTGGTCATAGTAACCTAATGTTCCAGAAAGCCAAACAAAGGTGATTGCTAAATGTTCTCCAGTCAGACTACATATAGCCCTTGGATTCACTGGGTATATCTGAATGAGAAGAAATGTTCACTCTGTATAGATGATGGCAAAAGAGAAAAGTCACATAAAGGGTGAAATATTTCACAAAGAGAAACATTAAGCTAATCTGGGGCACAATTGGTATTGTCCTTCAGAATTATTCTATTCTATATATGTTTCCCGGTTGCATATGAATTCTGGTTGCATATGTTTCCTGGTTGGTTCTAATATTTTAAATGAAATACTCATCAACCTAATAAAAAAATGGGAAGTAGTATCGAAACAACCATCCAGCTGTCAGGAAGGTAAGATCCAACTAGGGCACAGTGGCGTCTAACCACAGTTACAGGACTCTGAAGGTGCATGCAGATGGATCAGAAGCTTAAGATCATTCTGGGCTTCACAGGAAGTTTCACGACAGACTGGACTCTATGGAGCCATTCTCAAAGAACCAAAAGGAAGGCCTAAGGAGATGGCTCAATGGCTAAGATCTACTGCTCTTGCAGAGGACCTAGGTTGGGTTCCCATCCCAGACTCAGGAGGACCCAAAACTTCTCCAAGGGCCCCTGCACTCCCATGCATACCCCCTCACACACACTCTACATACAAATGAATAAAAAATAAAGTAATAACTTTTAAAATGATAAGACTTGTGTAGGTGAAGTTGGCATGTGTTAAAACAGTCAGAGTCTTGGTCTTAATCATCCCCCTTGTCTCGTAAAACACCAATCATATAGTGCTACTTCGGTTTAACAGTGATAAGGACACAAGCTGTAGCCCCAAAATATGATTCATTTTTGGATTATCTCTAGTTAACTTATTTCTTAGTAATGAATTGTGCACAGCAGCTGGTTAATCAATGAGTCTAAAGACACGGGTGTGAAACAGTTGGCCTTACAGCATTCCCTCTTTAATAGAAAGTACATTTTGTACACTCAGTGTGCTTGATTAGCCTCCCCAGTTAAAGAATCCTGTTTCCAGCCACATGTGGTGAGGTTTAAATACTTTTTCCCTGCTCTTAAGGGGTTTGATATTCTTAATGACTAATTGTTTTTCTAAAAAAGAAAAGGGAAAGTAATGTTTTTTTTTTTTTCAGGAGGGCATACAGTTTAGGTTACAATTGCAAATCTAATTTGGAGACCTAAATTAAAAATCAGCTTTCTTTTAAACTCAGTGTGTTAATAATGTGATCAAGACTGTCCACACTTTCAATGCAGTAGAAAAATACACAGAACTAACTCCCTTGGTCTTTGCCCACCAAACATTTGTCATGTCACTGGGGGGATAGCCCCAAGGAACACAATTATAGCAGTATTTTAAATTTTCTTATGAGGTATTAATAGGTATGTTGGAGGAGGAGGCCACTTGTTTCGTTCCTGGGTGCTCAGCCCTGAAATAATCACACATGAACTATATTATTTAAATCACTACTTGGCCCATTAGCTCTAGTTTCTTATTGGCTAACTCTTACTTATTAATTTAATCTGTCTCCATTAATCTGTGTATCACCACATGGCTGTGGCTTACCAGCTAAATTCTGGTGTCTCCAGTGGGGCTACATAGCTCCTCCCTGACTTCACCTTCTTCCTTCCAGAATTCAGTTTAGTTTTCCCCACCTAACTAAGTTCTGCCCTATCAACAGGCCAAAGCAGTTTCTCTATTCACCAATGGTATTCACAGCATACAGAGGGGAATCCCACATCATACGTAGGAGATTGAAAACAGAGGCATTGTAGAACTCAGTCAACACAGGACAGACATCCATTCACAATGGTGATTGGTAAGTTAGGTACAGTATTGTTCCTTGTAAAAAACTACAACCCAACTTGCTAAAACACAAATCTAGATAATAATTCAAAGGCTAACCTAACAGCTTATGAATTTTCATGAAAGAAGAATTTATTTTTAAAAACTGAAGAAGATAAAGACCATTTCCAAGGACTTTGAGTGTAACCCTTATCAGGAAGTGTCATGGCTATGTAACAAAAATATTGTTACACTAAGTCTTTTTGTTACAGTTAAACTTATGCCTAACATGGCATCTATACCACATGACCTCACATGATTGTTCACTTAGCAAATAAAGGTGTTCATAGTATTGTCTTTATCCAATTCCTAAGCATCGATACTTTGTAGAATATATATATATATATATATATATATATATATATATATATATATTACAATCTAAGGACATTTTTCAAGTCTAATTAAAGAATTATAGAACATACCCAGATGCCCAAAGAACATTCCAAAGTTCCACTTCAATGTCTATAGAGAAAGCACAGTGGTTAAGTGTATTAGCTGCTCTTGCTAAGGACCTATGCTCAGTTTAGTATCCATATGGTATCTTTAACTCCAGTTCTAGATCTCATGCCTTCTAACCTTCACAGGAACCAGGCAAGCTCAGACAGGCATTCATTGCATAAAACAGAAACACTCATTCACATAAAATAGAATAATAAGAAAGAAAGAAAGAAAGAAAGAAAGAAAGAAAGAAAGAAAGAAAGAAAGAAAGAAAGAAGAATTTTAATAAGCACAGAGACATGCTAACTCACATTAATGTTGAGCAGTACATTCATGAATGAGAAGCGGGTGTTGAGGGCACTCAAACTTCTCTCCCATCACACCAACCACATATCTTAAAGTTTTATTTCAGAGCCAAAATTACTGGAAAGGATGAAATTGTGGATACTAATTAGAACTTTAGCTTGGAGATGGATAATACAAGACAAAAGTATTGGAATCTTAAACACTTTCATATTACAAGTAATTTTATACAGCAGATCAAAAAACAGACTAAAATGAGAACAGAGATCTTGATGTAGCTATTAAGATAGGTTTCTGCTCTTTTAGAAATCTTATGAGGAAATATAATCTCATGCTATCTGTAAAGTTATTTGTTGTACTTTGGAGTCATACAGTGTCATTTATTGTTTCCCTAAATATGTACATTAACTTTTGCAACACAAAAGGTAGCAACCAGAAAACCAATAATATAAGGAAGTGGAGAAGGGCAGATAATGGAAGTTTATTTGAGTCAATAAGTTAAATATTGTGATGTTTAATTTGATTGTGACTTGGTGCTACTTAAAAATCCCCTCGGTTATGAAAACTTCTCTTCTCTTCTCTCTCTCTCTCTCTCTCTCTCTCTCTCTCTCTCTCTCTCTCTCTCTCTCTTTCCTCTCTCTCTCTCTCTCTCTCTCTCTCTCTCTCTCTCTCTCTCTCTCTCTCTCTCTGTGTGTGTGTGTGTGTGTGTATCTACAGAAAGATTTTAATGAAGAAGTAGACCTATCCTGGATGAAGATATCATCATCCCATGGCTTTGGGGACAGGACTGAATACAAACGAAAATACGAGGTGAGCAACATTATGTGCCTCTCTGTGCTTGCTAAACAGTGATGACAATGTGATGATCAGGTCACCTCAAGTGCCTGAAAGTATTCTTTCCTTGACTTGATGGAGTATACCTTCTGACTATAAGCAAAAATGAACCCTACCTCTCTTGATGTGCTTTTTTTCAGGTGTTTTTTTTTTACCATGATAATAAAAGGAAACAAAAGCTTTTTACCCTCTAATCTTTGTCAGTAACATAGGTTTGTCAAACCATAAAAAAAGGTGGGCAGCAAAATCAAAACAATAAGAAAAGAAATGATTTCTTTACTCACAAAACATGCTTAATAATTGCATGCATTGTGATGACTGTGGATACAAATATGTTTTCATGATGATTTGAATTGAAGCTTCAATGGCTAAATGCTAAATAATTCGCAGGTCTGTCCTACCTAGAATGTGTATTATTTCTGAACAACTCTGGGTCGTCAACAGAGCGGTATACATCTAAATTCTGGGTAAAGTGTTGTGGTGGAGCAGAATGTTTACCTCACAACCTGCTCTCCATTCACCCCCAATCATCTTTTCTGTCTACTGTAGCCATGTGTGCTTCACTTTCCGCATGGTCATCAGGGCATCTCCAGTGCTTTCTCCTCTCTACACCCTTCCTTGATTACAAACTATACACCCACTTTGAAACAAGTAGAAGTCTCCAGGCGTCTTTGGTGTCACAAACTCAAATAAGAAAAAAAAAAAAAAAAAGGAAATGGTGGTCAGGTCATAACAGGGAACACAAAAAAATAATTATCCCTGTGGTAAAACCAACAAAATATACTCATGGATTTTTGGAATTCAATATAATGGGCTAAATAGTACTCCTGTCTCAGGCACTCTCCTCTTCTGTCTGATTTAGGTGTTACAGTTTTGCTTCTGAGTTTTATTGGCATGAGCCAATAAAAGCGAAAATAAAAAAGCTGAAATTTCTAAAAAATCACACCACGGTATTATTATTTAAAACCTGAAAATAATTTTTCCATGCAAAAGTTTATAATCAGTTAACTATAAATAAGTAAAAGGACCTAACATGTAGCACATGTATTTAAAAGGTATCAGTTTAGTAACACAAACCAAGTTACTAGACTGTGTATGTTTTACCTTTGGAAGGTATGAGAAACTAAACTTAAGAGATCCTGGAGGATACTTGTTAATATAGTAAAAGAAATATGGCTTTCTTATAACAGACAAACTGTTGTCATGAAACCAAAGCAGGGCATTTTCTTTTTTTTTTTAAATTTTATTAATTCCATTTTTTATTGAAAAAAAAATTTCCACCTCCTCCCAGCCTCCCATTTCTCTCCCCCTCCTCCTACTCCTCTCCCCCTACCCCCACACCCCTCCTCCCCCCTCCAGTCTGAAGAGCAGTCAGGGTTCCCTGCCCTGTGGAAAGTCCAAAGTCCTCCCCCCTCCATCCGGGTCTAGGAAGGTGAACATCCAAACTGGCTAGGCTCCCACAAAGACAGAACATGAAGTAGGATCAAAACCCAGTGCCAATGTCCTTGGCTTCTCATCAGCTCTCATTGTCCGCCATATTCAGAGATTAGAGATTGACGTCACATGTCTTCATCCATTGTAGGTGGTGCCACCTCTTGGCTGGTTGTTCTATAAGAAAGCAGGCTGAACAAGACATGAGGAGGAAGCCAGTAAGCAGCACCCTTCCATGGCCTCTTTTCTGTTTTTTTTTTTTTTTCCCCATTTCTGGTCCTGTTTGAGTTACTATCCTGGTTCTCTCTCTGACAGACTGCAATGTGAAAGTGTAAGCCGAGTGAATCCTATCCTCCCCAAGTTGTTTTTGGTCATGGCTTTTTATCTGAGCAACAGAAACCCTAACAATGACAGCTGGTTAAAGTAACTCATGAGTAGCATGGCAAGTTTAAAAGCAAACAAGGACAGAAAAAAATCAGACCCTAAAATTTTGTAATTCAGGACAAAGCAGAGATCAGGGTGAAGCTTCATGGAGCATGTGGACTCTTAAAAATCTGAATTTTGTGAGATACTCACTCCTTAATATTGTTTCCTAGATAGCATTACTTTGATGAGACTGATATCTATAGCATTTGGATCTTATTGTTTCTTACACATAATAGAAGAGACTGAAATTAAAGCAATTGATATTTAGAAATGTTATGTAGCTCAGAAATGATGAAAGGCTCCACTGGGCTGCAAAGTCAAATTCTGATTCTGCAATTGTGAGGATGTGAATGTTGCCTCTGTCTATAAAGACTTCTGTAATTGTGTTTTGCCTTTATGTTTAGAACTTAGAGGAGTCTTCAGTTTCCCAACTGAACCCAGGAGATGGCAGTTGTTATAAAGCTGAACACACAGATTAGGATAGTCCCAGGATCTAAAGTAATCAACTTCGGTGTTCTGTTGAGCTTTAATCTAAGTCATGATATCCTCTTTTTCAGAAGTCATTTCTCTTCATTCTTATTCTCCTCAAGGAATGAAGTTAAAAAATAAAAATTAAAAAAAAAACTGATTAAACAAACATTCCCTTTAAATCTCCTGCTCTACCCTTAGAAGCAAGAGCTACAAATTCAGTTTGCCAAAATGTAAGCTAAGGGTTGCTTGTCAAGTGCTTGGATAAAATTGAGTTCCACACCATCCCATATCACACTTGAGTAGCAAAAGTAGTTCTATTTTGTGCTGTTCCTGCCAGAAAGTTTTATTCTCATATTTCTTTCTAAAAGATGATAGGGAAAAACTTGTGATTACTCTAAGTAGCCCTCAGGAAATCACGTGGATCTACTCCCCACATGATATCAGTGCCTCTAGTGGATGAATGGTGCCTTAAGGCATCAGCAAATGTAAACCACTCTTCAAATTTTAAAAATAAGATCTGTCAAATGCTGTACACATATGTATGACAACACCAGGGATATTTTATTTTCTGTTCTGATTTAGTTACTTGACAAGCATTAAACAACTTTTATAGTTCTGCGACAAAGTCTCACGTGGCACAAAAGCCTTGAACTCACCATATATTCAGAGATGACACTGAATTTTTGGTCCTCTCTCCTCCATCTCATAAATGCTGGGATTACTGTGTTATGCTACTGTGTCTGGATTATGCAGTACTGGGGATCAAACCCAGAGCATTGTACATGGTAGAAAAGCTCTCTATCAACTGAATCATACTCCTCACCTCATCAACAACACAATTTACACAAAGGCCCACATACCAATTTTATTTTCAGATATGATAAAATTGTACTGATTTTAGAAATGTACTAACCTTAGAAGATAAGGAAACTTTTAAATCAATCAGTTTCTTAATTACCATGACCGTTGACTGAGCCTATATACCCTTTGCCTCAGAGTTTCCCTGGAAATTCATGGTAATAGAAAGTTGACTAAATAACTCTTCAGATTATAGTAAGAACCACAGAAGGTCTCCAAAAGCAACATAACTTGATAGTCTGGACAGAAACTAGACAAAAAAAATTAAAAACCACTTACAGATTATTTCTATTTAAGACTCCTCAAGGTCATAAGACAGAAATAAATGTGACAGGTTTTATTAATTCACATTTGGAGATGAGGGAAATGAGGCATGGAAAGTTTCATTATCCACTCTCACTTTTAAGTTTTACATAGTTTCATAAGGTGCAAAATACCAAATAGTACACCTTGTAGACAAACATTTAAAAGATTGTTCTGTGCAGAACCCTAGTTTGAGGGGATATTAAAAGGGCCTACATAATTTTGGAAGACTCTAGTTTGAATATAATTAAACTCTAATCTGGGGGGGTCCTAAAAAAAGATATGCTAGACTGAATTGCTTTTTATCTTTCCTAGCTAGAGGAATTGGCAAGACTTCACAGATGAGCAAGGACAGAAAATAACCTTGAAACAGAGTTCTTGTTTTCCAGTTTGTGCAAATAAAATGTTGCATGTTATTTTTAAAAATGAGGAAAAAGTCTTTATTTCCTTTTCCAAAAATTAATATTTCAATTTTTAAACTAATTTTTAAAGATCATTGTCAGTGGACTTAAATGTTGACTCTAATGTTGGAGAATTTGGTCAGTATGGAACAAAAAAAAATATGTGAGTGGATAGATGTCCTCTTGATTCTGTGAATTGTCTGAGTTTGAAGACTGAGCAGTGTTCTCAGGAGTGCCTGGTTGCTTCATCAATAGTTTTAGGTGTTAATTCAAGTTGCTGAATGTAAAAATCTATGCCCTTTAGAGTTCTAGAAACCATTTTTTTTCTTACAAAAAGTAAACAGTGTATTTTATTACATTCTTTTCCTTCCTCACCTTTTCTAGATCCTCCCCTCCTCCCTACACACCTAACTTCATAACATTTAGGACCCACCTCCAGGAAGAAGCTCACAGATTGCTCAGACCTTCATTTTAGAGTCTAGCTCTTGTCACTTGACTGAGAACCCCGTCTGGTTCCTCAGAGGTTTGTGGTGTACGTGGATTTCTGGCCCTCTGTTCTGGAGTGAAGATTTTAACAGCAGCACTACATGCCTGTGACAAAGCGTCACCACGTTATCACAAAACCTTCCATATCATCATGCTAGATAAGCAAATGGACCCTTCAAAATAGCAAGGGAAGGAGGAGCAATAACTCCTGGAGTTAACTGACAAGTCTCTAGCCTTAGGGAAGGTAACTATCAGACTGCCTAAGGGAAGACTGTCTCAGCCTCCTATAGCTGTCAAGGGTTTCAAGATGTCCTCATTCTCTTTTCTTTAGGTTTGACTTTCCAAGAACATCCCTATACTTTATATTGAAGGAAAACAAGCAGGCTAAATTCTCCTCCTTGGAAAGAATGTGTCAGCTCTCAAAAATCTCTGACACAATGGAGAACGGAGTCCAGTCTCCTTTATTATTCTAAATGATGCTGATTATACCTGATTTTTAAAATTAAATTGTAAGTGTGATAAATAAACCTTCAATTTTTTTTTCATGTGGACATTTTTCCAATTCTTCAAACACACTAACTTGCTTGCTTTTATTGAAATATAAAGTCTGATCTTTGTTCTAAATATTCCTTCATGGCATTCTGTAATAGTCACAGGTAACCACACATACAGCACCAAATAATAACTCTCTGAACGGAAGTTCAGGAGTAAAGCATTTGAAAACATAAAACGCACAAAACCCCACAATGACATCATTTTCAAGTGTAGGTCAGGGGAACCCGGTAAAATTTGCTTGAGTTTTATACATTCAGCAAACATTGTGGTTGTACATTTGGGTCATGGTCAGAGTCATGGGAAGTGCTGATGTGTTGTCAAAATAGATGTGACTCTTCAAGAGGTTGGAGTTTGAAACAGTTCCCTTGGAGAGACACAATGGAGTCAGGGTAAGATCGGGACAATTGGTGCTACCGCTGCCGCTCCTCTTTTCACCGTGCAAAGCACATCAAGAGACGTGTTTTAGGAAGTGATGGGTTCATTATTCTTACGGAGCTCTCTGTAAGTCATGGGGGAAGCTGTGCGCAGCCTTTGTTCCAATAACTGCTATGGCTTGAACGTAAAGCCATTTTAAAGCTCTCAGATTCTTTTTCTGACTTTCCTTCTATTCTACGTTTTCCATACAAGAACACAGAATGAATTCATGACTAAATACATGTTTATGTCTGTGTATACATTTTCCTGAACACCAAGCTAGTGGGTAATTCTGTTATGGATGCCAGCTGTGTGTTCTCTGATTCAATTCACGTCTTCTATTATCTACATGGAAACACCCTCGGATCCAACAGTTTGAGAGCTCAAACTATAAAACCCACCTCCATGATCCCCAACATCAAATCCAAATGTACTAAACTGGCTGTAAACTAGGATTCCCATAACTTACTCTTGGACTCCAACTAATTAATGGAAATGTTGCACAACACTCTAGGAGATACATATACTTACCATTTATTATACAATATACTTTAAATAATATGACAGATAAAGTCAATCAGATGAACAGACACATAGATCCAGGTATAGAAGGGCTGTCCAAGGCAGTTCAACCCTGGAGGAGTTAGGGTTTACCATGCTCCCAGCCCGGGCAAGTTTCTTCACCAAGCAACAAGACAACAAACAGAGGCTTTGTAATTATCTTTTTCAAAACATTTATTTGAAAGTTTAAATTGCATTACTACAGTCAAGTGAATCATTGGTTATTAGGAATCAACTTTGCCTTTCATCATGATCCCTTCTCTAACTGAGCATCACAACCTTCTAAGGATGCTCCGGTCTCTGCAGTCACAGCCTCGCTATTAAGTTCATTCTGACAAATGCACTAAAAAACTACACAGAAAATCAAAAAATAACACACATCTCCTAACCATAAACCACAAAAAAAACTTTCAAAGCCTATTACACAAGAGGAAAAATATAAATAGTTGAAATTTTTTAAAAATTCACTTTTAATTTTTAAAAGAATAATTGTATAAATGATTCAAACAAACATGAATTCACCCAATTTTTGACAAAGCTGTCGAAAACATGAAGAGGGAGGAAAAGAAAGCATAATCAACACATGGTGCTGGCAAAACTTGATATCCAGAACAATGAAATTAAGGCCCATATTTTTAACACCAAACAAAAATCAACACAAAGAGGAACAAAAAATTTAACTTAAAACCTAAAGTTTATTTAAAACGTATGTTCTATCACAGAGATATATGTACATTCAAGTTTATTGTTACTATAGTCACATTAACAAGTAATGGAACTAGATTGGATGTCCATCATCAGATAATCAAGTAATGAAAATGTAGTATACACGCATAATGAAAACTTATTCAACCATAAACAAAAGAAAAATTATGAAATTCATAGTACGATGGATGGATGTATAAACTAGAATATTGAACAAGGTGTTACCAACTTAAAAAGGCAAAACATCATGTTCTCTGTTGAATGCAGACCCTATAATGTCTGTTTATGTGTGTACACACTTATAGAGTGTATATATAGATAGGTACATATGCATATATGTGTACTATATGTGTGTATTCATATTTGCTTGTGAGTATATATGTGTATGTATGTGTGTAAATGTGGACAAATCCTAAACAACTAACAGTCGACTGAGAGAGAGTAATATGGTGAAATTGGAGGTGTAAAAATATGACACAAAAATTATGAAAGAGGAAATGAGGTGGAGAAGCTAAAGTTAAAAATCACTAGTAGCAGAGGGATGAGGAGTAAGAAGAATCTATTGAAACACCTTTTTTTCAAAGTGCAAGGAAAGTATTTCACTTCTTATATGTTCATTTGAAAAATAAAGCAATCAAAGTAACCATGAAGAATAAATAGAAACAGTAGAGTATGTGGTTTCAAGATTTCAAAAGTATGAATCAAATTTATTTTATTCCTTAAATCATAAGTCAGGTGTCTAAAGAAAATGACTATCTAAGTTTTATAAAAACATTATTTTGAAAATTACTGCATTTTTAAAAGGTGTATTTTGCCTCATCTTACATCGACTATTGAGCAAATAATTTTTTAAGTTTGCATTCTCAAGAAAAATTCAGGAAAAAAGCAAACGAACTATGTTGAGTTAAGAAAAAAAAAAAACTAGGTGAAAATGTCCTGTCAGCAGAAGTTCAGTACTTGGCTGCTCTCACAGGGGACTCTAGCTATGAAATATTCTACAGAGTTGCCCCATAAGTGCATGGGTTTTGCTGTTACTTATTTTATTCACCTGTCATTGTTTATGGGCCACCACAGGCAGAAGTTTGCATCAGCCTCTACCATCTCTAAGTTCTTCATACCAGTTGAATACAACCTACAGAGAAGGGAATAGATGAAAGCCAACTTACCTGGAGACACTGGCCTAGTAACTGAAGTATGGGAGGATGTTATTATAACAGAGTGTAACAAAATCAGTGTAATTAAAGCTTAAAGTACCACCTAGAGAAGCTTAAGTATTAATAACGTTATCACTATTAATATTGCTCTTTTTTCCTAAACTCCTATAGATTTTTATTAATGTCTTGTGTTTAAAAAAATTTCTGGTGCCATTATTTTTCCCAGTTTTCCAATCCTCTAGTAATATAATTTTTTCTTGCCCATTGTGACTGTTTCACAGGCTTGATTTTACTTCTTAAATTTTGTTTCATTAAAGTGACTAGAAATACTTGGAATAAGGAGACTGAGTGGATTGTACAGCATTTTAAAATAATACATACACTTGTCTAATGACATGAGCCAAATATAATAAAAGCCATGCCTTTGAAACTAAAGTATTTATTTAATCATAAAACTGAACTTTTTAATGGAGAAGACTCCTTAAAAGTCACATTTAGATAAGTGTACTACAGTGTTCATTTTATACAGTGATATATATCTTAATTTTATCTTTAACATTTATTAAAGTAATAATTCTTTAATATATTTTATAAAACAATTATGGAAATATTATTAAGTTCAAACATATTCTGAAAACCTTTTAATTTAATGAAAGCACCCATTGGCCTTCACAATGATTATTCTATCTAACCAGGCACTTAAAATGACAAGGTCATCTTCTTTGCTGTGACATTTAAACCCTTTGAATGCCCTAAAACAAATTATTCATTATTCAAAAATCCAAAATAAAATAGCAAGGTCATCAGAGCGCACCCCCACATTTACAACCCGAGCAACTCATTAAGCTTCTATAATTATCTCAGTCTTATCAGAAAGCACCCAACCTCCCACCCAGCCACACTGTGGTCATCCAGGGCAAGATGTCCTTTTGCCATTTCTCAATAAAATAAATAATCAAGAACTGTTGCCCATTTTCATCCTGGGAAGAAAAGAAAATAACAAATGGTCAAACATCATTAAGAAAAGAAACAGGTTGAACTCTGGGCAACATTATGAGTCAGTCCTTGTTTGCTTCAATTTTGCTCTTTACTTCCCATGATTAATAACTAAGATCAGAAAAACCACATTTTGTGCTGCATTAGTCAAGTAAGAGAGGGTCTCAGCTGTGTTGACTGCAGGATTCTAATATGTATGTGTGGAGAGCATTTGAAGCAAGAATGAGACCATACATGAATGACCTCAAATACTTCAACTTCTGAGAATCATCATTTGCTTTAATATGTAATCTTTAATGCTTCATAAAGCCTTGGCATTTATTGTAAGAAGTTAATCTGTATTTCTGAGGATCTCTCAATATGGATTTCCCCCCTCATATTCCCACATTTAGTGATTGGCTTAACTACTTCTGGTTACTATTCTCCATACACACACACACACAGAAGGAGGGAGGGAAAAAAGAAGAAAAGGAGAATGGAAGGAAGACAGATGTAATTTTCTTCCTTTACTTTTTCCATTTTATTTTTTATTTGAATAACATTTTTTCATTTATTTTACATACCAATCATTTTCCTCTTCCCCCTCCAACTCCCCCTCATCTACTTTCCTCCCATAAAAGTAGCATTAATAGAAAATACTGTATGTTAAAGAACCTTATTAAGGGCTTGTTTTTATAATGGTGATTAAAAGCAAAATTAAAAACTAGGCAAAATCTTGATACTGCAATATCAGATAAGAATATTTTAAACTTTCTCAGCTTTTTTCAACACATTGTCTATATTATAAAATGAATGATTAATACCAATGCAAATAATAAACAACAAATTTTGTGCAACAAAAATTTATGAGGATTTTTAGATATTTCTCAATTTAATATAAACAAAAGCATAGGGAGTTATTATCATCTTCATTTTCTGAAAAATATGGTAAGCTTCCTCTATGTTAACAAGCTCAACCAAGATTAGACTACTGGGGTACACAGAAAATACAGAAATTTTGGAACATTAGTTCAAGTTAATCTCTTTTATCATGGTGAATAGGCAGAATAAGAACCTGAATTTGGGTCAGTATCAGCAGGAAATTGATATACATTTTGTGGCAGTAGTGCTACCATATTCAGGGAGAAGTGGATTTTGCCATAGAACTTTGGTTCTAACACTATATTTTTGATGTCTATTCATGACTATAAGATAAAAGGAGGCATATGAGACAACTGCAGTGCAATAAAGATTTTAGAAGTTAATTGATATCAATTTTTTTATTGGTACTTTAAGCCACTGCCTGTGAAACTGGTGATTGCTGCTGGATTGTGAATGAATCATTGTTCCTAATCTAAGCAAAAGCCCCTTTATAAATAAGGAAATTGGGTTGAGATCTATTGGTTGAGAGGGGTGGGCTCTGTTGTGTACCTCTTGGAAGTTTCAACAGATTTTGCCCTATGGTCAATCCAATTCTACTGGTATAACAACATTACTGGAAGCAGAATTCAGAAGAAATACAAAAGTCAGCAGGAAGGAACCCACAGGAACATATCCACAACAGTGGTGAAGCTTGAGAAAGAACTGATCTATTCAAGATTTTGCTCCTGATAGCCTGAAATTAGAACCAAGTTGACCTAAATTTATAGGCCTTTGCGTTTTCAGCACCATCACTCACTTTGTCCTATATATGAAAATGTGGTAATATTAGAGTAGGTACAAAGTAGAGAGAAAGAAAGATATCTTCAAGCTTGGGGGTTTAGCTATGGTCTGTGGATGTCATTTGTTTATCCCACTAAGTTCTTCATATATAAGATAATTCATTTATTCATTTCTTTGATAGAGGCTATCAGTAGGGAATCAATGCTTTCCATCATAAAAACCAAAACATAAGCTATCAATAAGGGTGGCTAGAAAGGCTGGGGTTTAGCTCAATGGTAGAGTGATGTGGAATTCCCCTCTGTATGTTATGAATATGTTTTATTACCATTGGTTAATAAAGAAGCTGCTTTGGCCTTTGGCAGGGCAGAATATAGCAAGGCAGGAAATCCAAATAGAGATAGAGGAGGAAAGAAGGCAGAGTCAGGCAGATATAATGTAGCTACCAAAGGAGAAATATGCCAGAACTTTACTGGTTAGCCACAGCCTCACTGCGATACACAGATTAGGTGAAATGGGTGAATTTAAGATGTAAGAGCTAGCTAGAAATATCCCAAAGCTGTTGGCCAAACTCTGTTGTATTTAGTATAGTTTGTATGTGTGTGTGTGTGTGTGTGTGTGTGTGTGTGTGTGTGTGTGTGTGTGATTATTCAGGTCTGAATTGGCTGGGAAATGAAAACATAGTCCTCATTTACAGTAGTGTTCCTGACCAACAAGCACAAGGTCCTGGGTTTAGTCCTCAACTCTGGGGATAAAAGAATTCAAGGCTTCCCTTGGGACTAGAGAGATGGCTCAGAGGTTAATAGCATGTGTTGATCTTGCCAAACATTCTGTTTGGTTTCCTGTTACTCATGTGGTGACTTAAACTATTCATAATCCCAGTCCAAGGGAATCCAAAAGGTGTCTTTCTGGTACATACACATACATATATGGAGGCAAATTATTCATACACATAAGGTAAAACAAATTGATCTAAAAATAAATTTTTAAGAGTTGCTGGACAATGTTAGGAGTTAGCATAGGTTTTGGAGTTGATCAAAAGCGACACTGATATTTCATTTAAGCCTTGACTTGGACTAAAGCTTTAAAAAATGTAATCTTTCAAAATCATGTAATTATCATGATATCAGAACTTATGTTCCATAATATTTTATGTAAACATAAACATAAATACTTTGCCTAATGAGTAACAAGTGCCCCATAAATACAGGAATTATTAGGACTTGTATAATATTATTACAATTTTACATTATTTTTTAAGGAATGGGAGTTGGGAGGGGAACCATTATCAAAGTACACAAAAATTTATTCTCATTTTAAAAATGTATAAAAGATGTTAAAGAAAAAATTGATTTATTGATAATAGAGCTGTGGTACCAATATTTAAAGTAAATTTCCAGAGGATATTTCAAGTTAGTTATCAAGTTTATCATTTTTAAAATATTTTGTCAACCACATTCTTCCTAGATTTGAGATAATTTATTTGAAATTTATTTTATTACCATTTTAGGTCCAAAAGGCAAAGCTTTAGTTTTAATCTGGAAGTCATATTTTACTTTAGGAAATAAATACAGATTTATTTTTATTTTATGTGTGTGGGTGTTTTGACTGCATGCATTTCTGGGCACCACATGTATGTCATGCTTTCAGAGGCCAGAAGAGTGCTGTCATGTGGATACTGGCAAAAGAACTCAGGCCTGCTGCAAGAGCAAAAAACACTCTTACCCACTAAGACATCTCTCCAGCCTCTACTCATCTCATTTTAAAGCCTTGTAGTTCACTACATAATCCACAGACCCAAGTGAACTCAGTTAAAATTATTCAAACTTCTAATTCATTTACTTCTAACAGTTTCATCACCACAACAGAATGCATTCCTTAAGCTATTTGATTCATTAAAACTCACAGACATATTTACAAGGTCTGTGGTTCTAACAGAGCTTTTATCCTCTTACTGAAAAGTCAGACATATTCAAAGTAATTATTTCAGTGTCCTACTTATTATGTTCCAATATGCAGCACTATAAAAGTCCAGTGTTTGTTGGGATCATTAAGATTGTCGTTTTTCTTTTATTTGACGATTACCAGTTGGTAAATTAGAAAAAAATAGTACATCCTGAAGACAATATAATCTAGATTCTCAATTTTTTTTGTCTTGTCAGGCTGTGAGGAAGGTTGGCCTAATTACTTTTCACTATTTAAAAATGTCCAAGCATGTTGGGAGTATAGTTAAGTGATTCTGATTGTATTATTAGCACACTGGGAGAATCATGAGAGACACCAGAGTGATGAGCCATGCATGTTGGGCTGCATACTTAATTGCCTTGATTGGAGTTTTTTGGTAAAAGCAACAGACCAGGTAAAAACAGCAGCGTGTGTGAAAAAAATTTGGAGAAGATATAGCTGTTTCTTTCTCTTCGGGGTGCCCAACCCCCACCCACCGCTTTAAGTACTTAAGAACCAATTTTAACAGAGTAATGACAGATATATTCTGTGCAATGTGCTAATTCAGATGGACCTATGAGAGTGTGCCTACTGGTTATAGGTGTAAGGTTTGGAGTTTGCCTCAGTCAGTTCCAAGCTGCACGAGTAGCAAAATTCTCTCATTTCCTCTATTTCTTACTCTGGCAGATATGATCAAGCTGACTAATTTGCAAGTAAATTAGAATCTATTGAGCACCGACTAACTACAAAAGGACAGTTATAATTGGCAAGGCAATGGAACTCCTTTATTCTGGTATTGTAATGAAATTGATTCTTGAAATGACATGATTTCTACATCTGAATGCCTTATCTCTTCTGTCGGCGTTGCTCACATCTTTTTACATCTTTCAGGTCTGGAAGCAACTTGATAGAAACTGAGCCTTGATGCTCTTTTTATCACGATAGTTTGTACAATAAATGCCTCATCACTTGTGCCATGGTATAAGAAGGTGTTTTTATCTCTTTCTCGTGGCAGTGTTGCTCTCAGAAGTTGTTCCTCTTCTGAACTCTTTCTAGTTAGACAAGGGTGTGTTTGTACTTGTGTGTGCGTGCATGCATGTGTGTGTGTGTGTGTGTGTGTGTGTGTGTGTGTGTGTGTGTGTGTGCATGTGTGCTTTTGACAGGGAGAACATGAGAACTTCAGAGGAGGCAAACCTCTATACCTCTGAGTTCACCTTGCTATAATACTTCTTCAACTTATGTTATATATATATATATATATACATGTGTATCCAGCACCTTCTCCCCTCTTATGTACAGTGTTAATCCTTTGACAAGATACAATTAGATAACAGTTGAGTAAGAATAAGAACACATTTGAAGTGGAATGCCGATAAATAATGTTAATTTGTTCTTAGTTTAGAGATGTTCTCAAAAACAACGGATTGGGACTAACACCACAGGACTACAGTTGGGAGAAATAACTCAGCTATCAATCCACATTGATGACTTTAAATTCCGTGCTTTTCCTGCTATTCATCAGTAGTTCTAGAGCACAGTTATGATCCTCAGTTTTTATTTATTTCACTTTAAAGATGTTAAAGAACACAGCAGCTGAGGCATAACATCTGGGTCCTGGTGCCATGTTGCAGATGTGCCTCTTCATCCCGAGAATTCTGCATCGAAAACTGGCTCCTTCATTTTGGACAGTTGCCCATCGGACGTAGGCTCTGCTTTGTTTAACTTCTGTTGTAATAAAAGCAGCAGCCAGCGGTCTCAGAGGGCAGGAGTGGTTGTGATTCTCGGCCGAGGCCGTGCCTCCTCCTGCTGCAGGTGGTTACGGTTCTCACCTGGAGAGCACTCAGGTGAACATCTGCCAGGATATGTCACAGCCGAGGGGGGTTCCTCCCCGACTGATCTCATTCCAACAGAATGCCATGAAGTGCAACAGCATATTAACGGCTACATGAGAGGAATGCTTGCAGCTCAGAGCCGGCAGAATGAGCAGTTTGAGCCCCGCCCCAACGTTTTTCCTGACTAGATTTTATAAATATGCTTAATCTATGCTACTGTGCTGGTGAGCATATCCTTAGCATCAATCAAACAGCTTGAGGTACTTAAACGGTTCTTTAAGGCAGAAAAATAAAATCCTGCCTATATTCAAAATCTCAATGAGTCACATGCAAGGTGATGAAGGGAAGCTATGTCCTTACCCATGGCAGGAATTTGAAGTTTTTATACAACTTAGAGAACTGTTTCCGTGCTTCTGATAAGGTTTCTTTAGACATTTAAGAATTATTTATAGAGCTTAGCGTGTCAGTAAACCCGTTGGGTAAAGAATACCTCGTGGATACGGTTAGAAAATATTAATCATTATTATTTTTCCTCTAAAATACAGACAGACAGATAGATATAGATACATTGACAGGTAAAGTTTATGTGGTGTGGTGTGGTATGGTGGGCTGTGTGTGTGTTGTGTGTATGTGTCTCCAGGCCAAATAATTTGCATGCACTTTGATTTCTTTTTTGCCAGACAAACAGATGCTTTGCAATATCACAAATATAATTAATAGTCTTAAGTTATGCCCCTCAAGCAATGGATATCGTGAAACATCTTTAACACAAAAGATAGTTATATTCATGGCATTAACTCTTTCATCTCCCTTAGTGGCTGTCTATCAGCTGCCTAGTCTGGAAACAAATGTCATAAAGCTAAGCTTCCCATGCCAGCCCTGGTGTTTCTGGTCCCTTAGCTGTCACTCAGCTCAGGCCCTCTATGTAGATGCAGGTTGTTTGCAAATTCTCCATGCTGAGCAGCACAGAAGACATAATGGTTTTCTTATCATTCAGGAAAGAAGAAGAAGAAAAGGATGAAGGTGGTGCTTGAATGCTCAAAATCATCTAAGTATGTCCTCTATCAGTTATAAAGATTCAAACTTAGTGTGCATCCAGGCTTCCGAGGACTTTCTGCCATTCATTCCAGCCCTTGTGTATTCAAATGTTTTTATTTCAATCAAATTCAAGCATTTATATTTTGATTTACTAAAACATTTGAAAACCCAAAACAATTATTAGACATCCATATGTGCCCAACTCTGTTACTTAGTAAACTAAAGTGTGGCACACTAATGGAAATGATAAGTAATCAATAGAGGATAACCATATGTTTAGTTATGATAGTGTTTCTTATGGCATATGCTAACTCCAAGTATAAACAAATTAGTAAAAATATACATAGCATTTTGTTATACATCAGCAGAATATTGCTATGGTAAAAATTATGTTTACACCTCCCACTTTTTCTTACAACCCACTTTTTACAAACAAGTTAACTGTGGATTTTCAGCTAAAGGGAATATGCTATACATTTTTTATTGCTTGAAGGCACAATTTTGTTTATGTTGGATCTAATTTACAGTGTTTATCTTAAATCCTACCACATAGGTTTGGAAGCCTAACTGTTACTTCAGGGGTAGATAAGAAAAACCTGAAAGCAGCTAAGAAATAATTATGATGCAGTCATAAAAAGAGGTTGATTTAGGCATGAGGAGCAGAATTACAAGACCGGTCTCTGAGACAAATAATAAGGATACTCACAGAAAGAAACCAAAAAGAATAATTAGAAAAAAAATCAAGCACTGAAGCAACGGCTATGGTTTGGAGAAAGCCACAATTTTAGGATTCCAGATTTTCCATTGATAATATTTTCTTGACATACCTCGGGTCTTTTGAAGTTCAAACCTTTCTTTCTTTGAAGCTGTTCAAATGTAGATGGTTTGTAATGACGCTATTATATGTATAGACATGTTCAGGAGAAAAAATGACAGATTGAAAAAATTCATAATTGATCATGAAAGGGCATTTTAGGGAGACATATTCCGCGCTTCCTCTACTCAATATATATTTATTCCTTCTATACGCTGAATGACTCCATGTAAATCTCAGTCAAGAGCTTTTTACTTCAACTGTTCCTTGATGAGAAATCTCAGCATAATGTTAGCAACCTGTTTGAGAACTCTGTTCTCAAAGAGCTGACACAGCTAAACCTTGATTTAAAAAAAAAAAGAAAGAAAGAAAGTTAAGTTGCCCATGAGGCTTGGTGATGCTTCATAAGTCTATTCATATGACATAATTTCAAGGCTGCAATTGATTTGAGAAGAAATGGCCATGCTATCCAAAATAAGTTAGCCTCAGTGAATTAACAGTTGTTGAGTTTTTCCTCATAGGGAAGAAAATGATAAACTAGTAAGATTATCCTTGTTAGTGAGTTTGAATATAAAGTATACAGCAAACTAAAAAAAGTAGAATAAAGATAAGGCATATTATCAGAGAGAAAGAAATTAAAAGAATTAAATATAAGAATCAATATGGGCCCTTCGACTCAGAAGCCATAAATATGTAGGAATCACAAGTAAGACTTGGAAATAAAGAGAAAATAGGCTAATACCGGCAAGAGTTCTTTCAACAGACTCCAGAGTTAGCTTTCACATGCTGAGGACGGAATGGTGAGAACCAGAAACCTAGATGTCTGCCACTGAGCAGTCCACAGAATAACTGTGTGAAAATCTGTGGTTGTGGTATACACTTTAACCCCAGCACTTGACAGGTGACAGTGGAAGGACTAGCCTCACTGCAAGAGTGTTTGAGATTAATCTAGGCTTTTTGAGATCTTCTATCAGCTAGGAAACAAAACAAACTATACATGTGTTGATATTTTGTTTAGGTTTTGATTCTGACTGCCTCTACAACCCAGAACTTTGACCCAGAACTATTTATCTGCTGTTGATAATGTCAACTAAATAGGTTTGGAAACCACTGAAATAGACAGTTAGGTCTGGAGTGACATAAATTCTTTATTGAAATAATTTTACTGTTAATTTGTTTACTTCATTGAGACACTTAAATAAAATAACAGCAATTACAGAAACAAAATCTTGGTTTTGAAGCACTCCCTACTGGCTGTGGGATTGGAAATGTCTCTTTTCTTAAACAAGGATTTTAGCAGCCACAGCACCACTCCAAACCCCAAAGTGAATGTTATTTATATTGGAGGATACAAATGAGTAATTACCTGAGTAGAAGCCAAATTCCTTCATCTGGGAGTCTTTATATTTCTTTCTTCATTACTTATTCACTTATGGAGCTGCTTAGCTCAGTTTTTGAATCTGCACTTTAGTCTTTCCCTGAGTGGATTAGTCAACTTTCTATTGAGACAACACAATTCTGGAAAGGATGAACTTAAAAAAAAAAAAAACCAGTAACTTGTGTAGCAGCTTCAGAGGTTTCGGTCCAAAGCTATCTAAGACAGGAATTTCCTAATGAAAAGAGGTAGTGGAGCAAAAGCTGTTCACATTATGGTAGGAAGTAAAGAGTAAGAGAAAAGAGGGAAAGAGGAAGAGATATTACCTTCTAGGATGTACCTCTAGTAACCTGTATCACTAAAGTCAGTGTCATGCCCTGAAGTTTCTACCAATAATGCCACCAGAATGTTAGAGTAGCTTTGGTCTACTATGAAGTCACAGTCCTTATGAGCACACATCTTCCAAAGCCTGACAGCAGGCACCTTAAGCCTTAAGCACACAAGTACACACCATGTGGGTGTCACTTAGCACCCAAATCACAATTCTAGGGAAATCCTCTCAGCTAGACATTTCTGTTCATCTGTAAAGTGCAGGAGAATACTACTGCTTCCTCTATTTTGTAGTCATGAATCAATTTAGATATCACATGAGAAAGGTTGAATATGGTATACGTGGGAAAAATACAATCCAGTTGTCTCACCTGTCAAAAGATCTGTCAAGGTTTCTTTATAGATATTTTGGTAAATTCTAAAAGCTTGATTACATTGAAGTCTGTAAGGATTTGAACTTGACATGAAAGTATCTGTCACTTTCTTTATTGCATCATGAAATACATGAAAAAACTGCTTAAGAATGGGGAGTACAGCAGTAGATAAAGCTGTTATGACTGTGCTTTAAGGCATCTCTCAGAGGGATTTGATTGTCACTGTGTGGTGGGGGGGGGCATGGGTAGACTATGTGCACATATACATACAAGAATAGATGCACATACATGAGCACAGTTGCCAGAGGATTCACGGGGTGTCCTGTGGTGTCATTCTCTGCCCATTCTCTTGGGTCAGAATCCCTCAAGGAATCTGGAGCTAGGCTAGGATCCATAAGTTCCAGTAATCCTTTTTCTCCTCTCACCATAACTGCTGGGGCAGTTGGGTTTACAGTATGTGGCTGTTTTCATTTTTTACTAAAACTTCTGGAGATTTGAATTCGAGATGTCGTTCTTCCTCAGCAAGCTCTCTCTCTGCTGTGCCATCTACTTAGCCAACCCAAAGTTTTTGTATGTTTGTTTAAGATTTAAATTTTTATCGCATTTATTTGTGTGTGTCATTTGTGCGTGAGTACACTGCCCAAGGAGGATAAAAGACAATTTCAGGTCCCCTGGAGCTAGAATTACAGAGTTGTGAGTCACTCTATGTGAGTGCTGGGAATGGAACCCCTAAGCCATATCTATCCTTGGAGTTTTTAATGCTGATTGTTCTGGCTCTGTAACATCATTTGATTGATTCGGTGAAGGTATGGTCAGATTTTCTGTGAGATTTTAATGGATTACATTAGCGTTCAGTTTCTTTCAAACTTAAACTGTCTTAGATGGACATTGCATCTTCCCTGTTTGTTGTAGAAGGTCAACTCTCCTATCGACAAACTCTGAAGCAAAATTAGTATGCAGAGCATTTTGGAGTTTGTTTTCTCACTTCTCCACAAATTTAACTAGGATTCCAAAGAAGATGTGGCTTAAATGCTAAATTAGCAAAAGGTCAAATGTATCCTGTGGGAAATCTCCAACTAAGGCATGTCTGTAGAACTATCCTAAACTGAGCCAAAGGCACAGGACCATCCACTACGCCTGGGAGTCAATGAAGGTGATGATTTCCACGATGGGGTCTGGATTGGGAAGATGGTCACATACTTGGGTGAACAGGCTTTGCTCAGCTCAGAGTAATCTTCAAAAGATACTCTACCATAAAGCATCAGTCGGCAGCCCCATTTCACCAACTATGATTAGTGCTTCTGTGATGAGGGGAAAGTCAGAGCATTTACAAAACACTTCTGGATTTGGACCACTAAAAAGAAAGGACCCTTTGATTGAGGTATACTGTATTTTTTTAAAAAAAGGGGGGGGGATCATGGATCAACTCTTAATATTTGCAGACTCGCCAATATCAGGACTAGGAAACTGTTTACACCATAGAATGTCAAAGAATCTCAGCTAGTTAATTATGCTGCAGGTGGCCAGATGCAGGGAGGAAGAGGTATTTACAGATGCAAATCGTGAATTTTGCATGTGTGAAGGTAAATAGCTAAGATGATTATTAAAGCACGGTGGGAAAAATGAAATTATATATGAAATGTAAATGGTGGTGACAATCACAAGGAGGCACTGGGCTTGTGAATTTTAACCCTAGTCAGTCAAATGTCATTACACTTCTTCTCTTCCTCTGTTATTTGCCACAGTGAGTTTCAGAATGCAGCCTCCATACCCTGCAAAATACATTTGCTTAGGCAGTTTGCAAAGTTGGCACGACAAATTACCACTTCAAAGCGGGAGTCACCGGTCACTAAGCAACAGGACTGCGGTGAGTGTCATGTAACACCAACACCACCATTTTTTTATGGTTCCATTTCAGGATTTATTAAAGAAGTTAGGCTTTCTTTGAAAATATTAGGGCCTTTGTTAAAGAAGAAAAATAAATTCTCTAAGAATAATGTCTTGAGTGTTTATTATCATATCTGATCTAAACTCTTTTGTCTGTGACCTAATACATTGATCCTATATCATTCCCAAAAATGCAAATTCCATGCAAAAAATCATCATCCTGCACCATAAGTTTTCTAAGCATGGGAAACTTTCATCCATATTTGGACATGAAATTAGTCTATTCTTGTGCTATTCCTCCCCCTCCCCAGTTCCCACTGACTGTTCTTCCCTGTTTTCAATGTCATTCGTCCATCTTATCACTCGTTCACTCTCTCAGCTATTTAGTCATTGAAAATATTGATCCCATCCAGCTTACATCCAGATCCCCCCACCCCCTGTCTCCCTCCATCCCTCCCTTCTTGGGGCAGAGCGCCTAGTGCTCAGCCTGCTTGGGCGCTGGGTCCTAACCCAAAGCGTAGGGCAAAGGGGAGCTCGGGGGCTTCTTTGTCCCCAGAGCCCGCCTGCAGCAAGCAGCTTGGGCCCTTTGTCTGAGAGCGAACCAAGCAGCAAGGAGTTTCGATCAGGGCACCTAGTGAGACATCATTGTGGTGAGTGAGTGCTGCGGCACCCTGGAACAGCCCGCCTACACTTCCTGATCAACCTACAGGGCTACACTGCCCGGTACCTCCTTGCTATTCCTATCCCATCCAGCTTACATCCAGGTCCCCCTACCCCCTGTCTCCCTCCATCCCTCCCTTCTTGGGGCAGAGCGCCTCCATGCTCAGCCTGCCTGGGCACTGGGACTGAACCCGAAGGTGAGTGCAAAGGGGAAGGTGGTAGCTCCTTTGTCTCCATAACCTGCCTGCAGCAAGCAGGGTGGGCCCTTTGTTTGCGAGCTAACCAAGCAGCAAGGAGATCCGAACTGGACTCCAGGAGAAACAGCACGGGGGAGTGACATCAATGGGAAGGTACATCAGTTGACAAGAAGACCTGATCCTGTAAAAGAAGATCCATAGGAGAATATTGGGAGGAAGAGATGGGGAGACGCCAATGCAAGGATTCACTCAACAATCTGAAAAACAACACGAAACCACCAGAAGCCAGCGACCTCACAACAGGAGGACATGAACACCTTAATCAAGAAGAAGGAGAAAAAGCTGACTTCATGACAGGGATTGACACCCTTAAACAGCATATAAAAAACGCCCTTATAGAAATGGAGGAGAAGTATAACAGAAAGTTCGAGGAATTGAGTAAATCAGTGAATGATACCCTAGGAAAGCAAGGAAAAACAATCAAGCAGATAATGGAAACAGTTCATGACTTGAAAAATGAAATGGAGGCAAAGAAGAAAACACAAACAGAGGGCCGGCTGGACATGGAAAATCTAGGTAAACGAATAGAGACTACAGAAACAAGCATAACCAGCAGAATACAAGAGATAGAAGAAAGAATCTCAGAGTCTGAGGATAACATAGAGAAAATAAACGCACTGATCAAAGAAAACAGCAAGTCCAACAAACTCTCATCACAAAACATTCAGGAAATATGGGACACAATAAAAAGACCAAACCTAAGAATAATTGGAGTAGAAGAAGGAGAAGAAGTGCAGCTCAACGGTCCAGAAAATATACTTAACAAAATTATAGAAGAAAACTTTCCCAACCTGAAGAAGGATGTACCTATGAAGGTTCAAGAGGCATACAGAACCCCAAATAGGCTGGATCAAAAAAAAACATCCCCTCGCCATATAATAATCAAAACACAAAATATACAGAATAAAGAAAGAATATTAAGAGCCGCAAAGGAAAAAGGCCAACTTACTTATAAAGGTAAACCTATCAGACTTACACCTGACTTCTCTATGGAAACCATGAAAGCCAGAAGGTCCTGGATAGATGTACTGCAAAAACTAAGAGACCATGGATGCAAGCCCAGACTACTATATCCAGCCAAGCTTTCGTTCACCATAAATGGAGAAAACAAAATTTTCCAGGATAAAAACAAATTTAAGCAATACGTAGCCACAAATCCAGCCTTATAGAAAATAATAGAAGGAAAATCACTAACCAAGGAGTCCAACAAAGACCTCAATAACTCAGACATCTAGAGACCATTCACCAGCGCAACTCAAAGAAGGGAAACACACAAACCCTACTACTAAAAAAGTGACCGGAGTTAACAACCACTGGTCATTAATAACACTTAATGTCAATGGGCTCAACTCACCTATAAAAAGGCACAGGCTAAGAGACTGGATACGAAAACAGGATCCAACATTCTGCTGTCTACAAGAAACACACCTCAGCCACAAAGACAGGCACCTACTCAGAGTAAAGGGCTGGGAAAAGGCTTATCAAGCAAATGGACCTAAGAAACAAGCAGGTGTGGCCATACTAATTTCTAACAAAGTTGACTTCAAACTTAAATCAATCAGAAGAGATGGAGAGGGACATTTTATACTCATAACAGGAAAAATTAATCAGGAAGAAGTCTCAATCCTGAATATCTATGCCCCTAATATAAAAGCACCCATGTATGTAAAAGAAACATTGCTAAAATTCAAGGCAGCCATCAAACCGCACACACTAATAGTAGGAGACTTCAACACTCCTCTCTCACCAATGGACAGGTCAATCAGACAGAAACTTAACAGAGAAATTAGAGAATTGATGGAGGTAATGAAGCAAATGGACTTAACAGACATCTATAGAATATTCCACCCAAAGAGGAAAGAATATACCTTTTTCTCTGCAGCTCATGGAACCTTCTCGAAAATTGACCACATACTAGGCAACAAAGCTAACTTACACAGCTACAAAAAAATATTACTAACCACCTGTGTCTTATCAGACCACCATGGATTAAAGTTAGAATTCAACAACAATGCTACCCCCAGAAAGCCTACAAACTCATGGAAACTGAACAGTCAACTACTGAACCATACCTGCATTAAGGAAGAAATTAAGAAAGAAATTAAAGTCTTCCTTGAATTCAATGAAAATAAAGAAACAACATACTCGAACTTATGGGACACTCTGAAAGCAGTCCTAAGAGGAAAGTTCATAGCACTAAGTGCCCACTTAAAGAAAACAGAGAAAGCACATATTGGAGACTTAACAGCCCACCTGAAAGCTCTAGAAAAAAAAGAAGCAGACTCACCTAGGAGGAGTAGAAGACTGGAAATAATCAAACTGAGGGCTGAAATCAACAAAATAGAAACACAGAAAACAATCCAAAGAATCAATGAATCAAGAAGCTGGTTCCTGGAGAAAATCAACAAGATTGACAAACCCCTATCCAAACTAGTCAAACGGCAGAGAGAAAATTTGCAAATTAATAAGATCAGAAATGAAAAGGGGGACATAACCACAAACACAGAGGAAATTCAGAGAGTCATTAGATCTTACTACAAAAGCTTGTATGCCACTAAACTGGAAAATGTAAAAGAAATGGATGCTTTTTTAGATAAATACGATTTACCAAAATTAAATCAGGACCAGGTGAACAATCTAAACAGACCTGTCAGTCGCGAAGAACTAGAAGTTGTTATCAAAAACCTCCCTACCAAAAAAAGCCCAGGGCCAGATGGTTTCAATGCGGAATTCTACCAGAACTTCCAAGAAGACCTAATACCTATACTCCTCAATGTATTCCACAATATAGAAACAGAAGGGTCATTACCAAATTCCTTTTATGAAGCTACAGTTACTCTGATACCAAAACCACACAAAGACTCAACCAGGAAAGAGAATTACAGGCCGATCTCACTCATGAATATTGACGCAAAAATCCTCAACAAAATACTGGCAAACAGAATCCAAGAACACATCCGAAAAATTATCCATTATGATCAAGTAGGCTTCATTCCTGAGATGCAGGGCTGGTTCAACATACGAAAATCTATCAATGTAATCCATCATATAAATAAACTGAAAGAAAAAAACCATATGATCATTTCATTAGATGCTGAAAAAGCATTTGACAAAATTCAACATCCATTTATGTTAAAAGTCTTGGAGAGATTAGGGATACAAGGGCCATACCTAAATATAATAAAAGCTATATACAGCAAGCCGACAGCTAACATCAAATTAAATGGAGAGAAACTCAAAGCCATCCCGCTTAACTCAGGAACACGACAAGGCTGCCCACTTTCGCCATACCTCTTCAATATAGTGCTGGAAGTTCTAGCAATAGCAATAAGACAGCATAATGGGATCAAGGGGATTCGAATTGGAAAGGAAGAAGTTAAACTTTCGTTATTCGCAGATGATATGATAGTGTACATAAGCGACCCCCAAAATTCCACCAAAGAACTTTTACAGCTGATAAACAGCTTTAGTAATGTGGCAGGATACAAGATCAACTCCAAAAAATCAGTCGCCCTCCTATACTCAAAGGATATGGAAACAGAGAGGGAAATCAGAGAAGCTTCACCATTCACGATAGCCACAAACAGCATAAAATATCTTGGGGTAAATCTAACCAAGGAAGTGAAAGATCTATTTGACAAGAACTTTAAGGCATTGAAGAAAGAAATTGAAGAGGATACCAAAAAATGGATGGACATCCCTTGCTCTTGGATTGGGAGGATCAACATAGTAAAAATGGCAATTCTACCAAAGGCAATTTATAGATTCAATGCAATCCCCATCAAGATCCCATCAAAATTCTTCACAGATCTGGAGAGGACAATAATCAACTTTATATGGAAAAACAAAAAACCCAGGATAGCCAAAACAATCCTATACAATAAAGGATCTTCTGGAGGCATTACCATCCCTGACTTCAAACTCTATTACCGAGCTACAGTAATGAAAACAGGGTGGTACTGGCATAAAAACAGAGAAGTCGACCAATGGAATCGTATAGAAGACCCGGACTTTATCCCACAAACCTATGAACACCTCATTTTCGATAAAGGAGCTAAAAGTATACAATGGAAGAAAGAAAGCATCTTCAACAAATGGTGCTGGCACAACTGGATGTCAACCTGTAGAAGAATGAAAATAGACCCATATCTATCACCGTGCACAAAACTCAAGTCCAAATGGATTAAAGACCTCAATATCAGCCCGAACACACTAAATCTGATAGAAGAGAAAGTGGGCAATACCCTACAACAGATGGGCACAGGCGATCGCTTCTTAGGTATAACCCCAGAAGCACAGACATTAAGGGCAACATTGAATAAATGGGACCTACTAAAACTGAGAAGCTTCTGTAAAGCAAAGGACACTGTCACTAAGACACAAAGGCAACCTACTGACTGGGAGAAGATCTTCACCAACCCCGCAACAGACAAAGGTCTGATCTCCAAAATATATAGAGAACTCAAGAAACTAGACTTTAAAATGCTAATTAACCCAATTAAAAAATGGGGCACTGAACTGAACAGAGAATTCTCAACAGAAGAAGTTCAAATGGCCAAAAGACACTTAAGGTCATGCTCAACCTCCTTAGCGATCAGGGAAATGCAAATCAAAACAACTTTGAGATATCATCTTACACCTGTAAGATTGGCTAAAGTCAAAAACACCAAGGATAGCCTTTGCTGGAGAGGCTGTGGAGGAAGGGGTACCCTCATCCATTGCTGGTGGGAATGCAATCTTGTGCAACCACTATGGAAATAAGTGTTTCGGTTTCTCAGGAAATTCGGGATCAACCTACCCCTGGACCCAGCAATACCACTCTTGGGAATTTACCCAAGAGATGTTCTATCACATGTCAAAAGCATTTGTTCAACTATGTTCATAGCAGTATTATTTGTAATAGCCAGAACCTGGAAACAACCTAGATGCCCTTCAATGGAAGAATGGATGAAGAAAGTATGGAATATATACACACTAGAGTACTACGCTGCGGTAAAAAACAATGACTTCTCGAATTTTGCATGCAAATGGATGGAAATAGAAAACACTATCCTGAGTGAGGTATCCCAGACCCAAAAAGATGAACATGGGATGTACTCACTCATAATTGGTTTCTAGCCATAAATAGGGCTCACGGAGTCTACAATAGGCGAATCTAAAGAAGCTAAGTAAGAAGGTGAACCCAAGGAAAAACATATAGTTATCCTCTTGGATAAGGGAAGTAGACAAAATTGCCGGGGAGAAAAGTGGGATCTTGGGGGTGGGGTGGGATGAGGGTTAGGGGAGATGGGGAGAGAAAAGGTAGAAGGGAAGGAGGGGGGACTTGGGGAAACAGGAGGATCGGGATAAAGGAAGGTTGGATAGGGGAGCACGGAACCACAATTCTTAGTTAAGGGACCCACTTTAGGGTGGGCAGGAGACTTGACCCTAGAGGGGCTCCCAGGTGCCCAAGCTGAGGTCCCCAGTTAGTTCCCTGGGCAGCTGAGGATAGGGAACCTGAAATGACCTTACCCTAGAGCAATACTGACGAATATATTGCATATCATCCTAGAACTCGCATCTGGCGATGGATGGAGATAGAGACAGAGACCCACACTGGAGCACTGGACTGAGCTCCCAAGGTCCCAATGAAGAGCAGAAAGAGTGAGAACATGAGCAAAGATGTCGGGACCACGAGGAGTGCACCCACCCACTGAGGCAGTGGAGATGATCTACTGGGAGCTCACCAAGGCCAGCTGGACTGTTACCAGAAAAAGCATGGGATAAAACTGGACTCTCAGAACATGGCGAACAATGAGGGCTGATGAGACGCCAAGGACATTGGCATGCGGTTTTGATCCTACGCAATGTGCTGGCTTGGTGGGAGCCTAGCCAGTCTGGATGTTCACCTTCCTAGATATGGATGGAGGGGGGAGGACCTAGGACTTACCACAGGGCAGGGAACCCTGACTGCTCTTTGGACTGGAAAGGGAGGGGGAGAGGAGTGGGGGGAAGGGGAGAGGGGTGGGAGGAGGGGGAGAAGAGTGGGAGGAGGGGGAGAAGAGTGGGAGGAGGGGGAGGGAAATGGGAGGCTGGTGGGAGGAGGGGGAAATTTGTTTTTTTTTCTTTTCTTTATCCTCCTTTTATCAATAAAAAAATTTAAAAAAAAAGAAAATATTACCATTACATGAAGAGTTTATCCTAAGCAATAAATAAGCTGACATTAGAATCCAAAAAAAAAAAAAATCAGTTGTGACTCTTAATCTCACAAGTAGAGGAAGCAGACCTTGCTTTTAAATAAATTTTATAATGTGTCGAGTTTTGTTAAGCATAGATATAATATTGCATTAGGAGAAGAAATATACAGAAAGATTTTATGACATTGATTATTTGTAATTTAAGGAAACTCTAAATGTGCTGTGTAAAAGCAACAGGAAGCTCAAGTCCAGAAGCAGGGATGAGTAGCCAGCCCTCCTTCTGTAAGCATCTTTACTAAAGAAGATGCACTTTGTTAACATACATATCTGTAAGAAAATATAGAGCTGTTACCATATATGTCAAAATCTTACCTGTATTTTTATAACACTTACTATATAAATATTATACCAAAGTAGTATACCATACTCATGCTACATCTCTGTTTTGAATTATGTGCAATGTATATCTTGAATCTTCAAAGGCAGATAAATGTCATTGGATAATCTTTTAAGTTTTGTGAAAATGTCTCAATTAAAGATCTTAAGTGTCTGATTTGTTCACTGAAAAGCTAGATTTGGCCTTAAAATAGACACAAAGGCAACTTCGCTTCATGTTGAAATTGTTCATTACAGTTATCTTTGCATGAGTAAACAGTAAAGAGTGGGATTAGAGAATATGGATTCTACCGGAAATGCTTCACGTGTAGAAGTTTGGGTGCATTTGAAGATTTAATTTGGAATGGTTAAATTCTCAAGACATTCAGCACACAAGAAAGAAAGGACTCTTTAGGGTCACTGTATGCAGACTATCATACAAGATTTTTTGTGAATAGTTTTGGATATTCTATGCTACAGACATTTTAAATTCTCTTTAAAATTGATAATTGATGTGGGAGTGTCATATATCAATCTGGTGATTTCATTGGCTAAGCAATAAAGAAACTGCTAGGCCCATTGGATAGGCCCACCCTTAGGTGGGTGGAGTAAACAGAACAGAACGCTGGGAGGAACAGGAAGTGAGCTCAGACCCGACAGCTCTCCTCTCAGGAGCAGAGGTAAGAGAGACGCCATGCCCAGCTCCCAGGCAGACGCACACTATGAAGCTCCGACCCAGGATGGACAGAGGCTGGAATCTTCCCGGTAAGCGCACCTAGGGGTGCTACACAGATGATAAGAAATGGGCTAAATTAATATGTGAGAATTAGCCTAGAAGAGAATGGGCCAAGCGGTGTTTAAATGAATACCGTGTCCGTGTAATTATTTCGGGGCATAAGCTAGCCGAGGCAGGTGGCTGGGGTGTTGGGGACGCAGCCCCGCCGCCGCTCCATATTACTACAGATAATAGTATGTTCACCAACTTTAACTAAACACAAACATACATATGTATACTTATTTATACATATACATAAATATATGTATGTATGGGGAATGAGGGGGGGTCTAAAAAACTGGACTAGATTGATTTAACACCAAGAATAGAAGCTGAAAACACATAATCTCAGGTTGCTTAGAGCTACCATTTCCCATTTGAAAAGTAACTGGGCTTTAACTTTCAAGCATATAGTAGAAGTCCTTCAATGGATGGTAAGCCTGATTTCTCGTCTGTTGAAAAATATCTGTTGACAGAAAAAGCCCAGAGGCAGTTATTTGGACACTTTACAAATGATTGTGAATTAAATAAAATGGTGCAGCTTTTCACGTTAGCATATTAGACATGGTATAATAAAATACCCTTGGATTCATTATTTCAGCTTCAAATTTGGAAAATAACAAAGTCAGCATGTACTGGCTTTGTGGGAGTCTAGTCTTTTTGGATGCTCACCTTCCTAGACCTGGATGGAGGCAGGAGGAACTTAGACTTCCCACAGGGCAGGGAACCCTGACTGCTCTTTGGATTGGAGGAAGAGGAGGAGGGGGAGGGGGAGGGGGAAATTTTTAATAAAAAAAAGAAAATAGAAATTTTGTTCTTTGGTACATGATAAAGTTGTCTCACATGACTCCTAAAATTCTATCTAAAATGATATTAGTGTAAACTTCTGTGTTGGAGAAAATTTTGGCCTAGAGAATTAAGTAGTTTATTCAAGGGTCACCAAATTGGGAAAATATATCTCCACATTAGTTTGGGATCCTACCAATAGAATTTCCACATATGAATCAATGTAGTAAAACATGAGACAACTTTGTGCATGGATGAGCAGATGCCAAAGAATGCCACATATAACCAAAATTAAAAGTGACCTTTAGACATTATTATCCTACTTATACATAAGTATAAGTAGTAAACTCATGATGGTGTATCAAGAAACAAGATGAAAGGGAGGCTCTAGGTTTTAAAGATCTACAAAACTTCCGTTTCACTCCAAAGTCTGTTGACTAGCTTTATCCAGATGAGTTACCGCTGATGGTGTTTCAAGGAGATCCGTCCAGAAATTTTATGGAAGGGAGAGTGGAAGGACAAGGATGGAAATAACCAACATTAATCATTACCACCCAGGAGAGTTTCTCAGCTGTGACACAGGGGTTGGAGCTAGGGAGTTGCTCATTGTCTGATGTCAAGATCCGCTTATGTGGTTCCTGCTCTTCAGTATGTCTGCAATTTACTACTCATGTGCAATAATATTAGTCATATCTATGGTGCCATAAATCATTTATCTTGCATTATATAGACATCCCTAGGTTATTGATTTAACATGGGAGATATCTGACTCAACACAAAACATATTGTCAAATTTAATTTTTTACTGGAATTTGCAAGAAATTGAATTAGGAGGCAACAATTCCAGTATTATGATGTGAATTTGGAGGAAAAAACAGATATTATAAGTCTTACATACATACATATATATATATATATATATATATATATATATTCAAATAACAAATAAAATCTGTTACAGTTTCTCTCCTTGGCAATGTTATGGCCTGTATATTTTCATCGATATAATTAGTCTTTCATTCTAAAAGCAGGGATAATTCATCAAATTGCATTCGGTCAGAAGTTTTGTTGTTGTTTACAAGGTGAAGCTTATCATAGGAAAAAGGGAGAAAGTCTAATTTGCTGGAAGAGAATAGAATATAAAAATAACATTATCCATTCAGTTGGACTGAAATGTTGGCAGCTGCTCTTCAAAAAATGTTGCTGACATGGTTTATATTATATTAAAATTCAGAATTACTGCATTTTCATCAGTTTCTCTGTCTACAGCTGGCATATCAGGTTGTCAGCATCTTGGGATTTTCCAAGCTTTCTCTGTTGTAAGAATTTTCATTTAAATGGACGTTTTCTATGCATAATTGTTCATTGACAGGTTATGGGTTTTTAAGTGTAAACATTTGTTATGAAAACTAAAATGTTTTAAAGTGTAAACTATCAGTTAATGAGGTAAAGGGTTATTTTTTTTTTTTTACTGAAAATTTGATAAGATTTGCCAAAAATGAGTTTATCTGGAAAGATTTTTCAAATTTTATTTTTTCTTTAAAAGTCATCAGTTATTTTAATAAGAAAAATTATTTGAAGATTGAATGATGGATAAATAGGGAAGTATACATTATTTTAAAATTTGTGTAAAGAATTTTGATGTTCCGCATAAAATAATTTATAATAAAGCAACTACAACTTACAGTACAATAATAATATGCTATGCTATTTTAATGGAAATATTGGTCTCATATTAAATGTATATAGTTCAACTAATATCATATTAAACATAGTTTAGATAATGTTGAGTTTCATTGTTAATATATTTCTTATGAAGAATTAGGAGTTCTCTGGAAACTATAATCAAGCATACCAACTTAACAATTTCATAAGACTTTCAATAATGTTAAAATATGTATGGCTACACGTGGAATCTGCAGATATTTATAAGCACTTACATGGTTATGATGATAAAAACTAAATTAACATATTCATATCGACTTTAGAGGATTCTGAAAAATTGGATTTGAGGCTAAATAAAGCTGACTTTCTTTGTAGATTGAAAATGCTTGAAGCAACTTTGATTGTACCTGAAGAGCATAGCAGATGAATATTTGGGTTTGAAAATAATAGTTTTGACTTTTCATAACTCCCATTTAGCATGTACATGAAGAGATCTAGAAACTTGGGGGAATTGCCTGCTGTTTCCTTTGGAATGGAGGCCTAGGATGAAAACAGGCAGAGATATTAGGAGCCAAAACTCTAAACACGAATGACCTGGTTGTTCTGCTTGGACATTTGTGCCAAAGTGGTGTGACTCTTGTCTCTAACAAATTACAGGCACATACACACACATCATGTTATTGGCTCATCTTTGCATAATAATTTAAGGGTGTGAAACGTTAATTTGAGGGATTATGATTTTGACTGTGATTTTGATCAATAAAGATTGGTCATAATCTTTATTGATTATGTAAACTGATAACTGCCTAATAATGACCTCAGAAATGTCATGAATCTACAAACAGTGAGCAAAACTAAAGATGAGTAAGCAAAGATATATGCACAATTCTGTAGGCAGCTCCAAATCCATTCTCAGCATGCATACACACAGCTTTATGGAACTGAGATGTTGACTGAAACTTTGCTAGAACTGAGTTATTTTTCCTACCCTCAGTGAGGTTGCAACAACTGCAATTTTGAAAGAATTGATATTATTAATTTATAATTATTACTTTCTTTAGTTAGAAAATATGAACGTGAAAGTTTTGGCTCAAGTGCAATCTCAAGAATGAAATTAAAACCTTCATAATCAATAGTAACAGGGCATTCTGAATCTCTCCTAGCCTTTCATTAGTTAGATGACAGTGCGTTTAAAGGAATGTTAACAAGTATTGATGTGCAAATGTGATTTATCAATGCTATTTAAATGTATACCTGCACTGTTTTGAGTTTATTTGTTTCACTTTAAAGATTATTCAGTGACATCTGGATTCAGACAAGTTTTAAATGAGATAAAGCACTAGGTTAATTAATTCATTTGAGGAAAAACAAAAGAACATAATTTGTGTCTTCTTTCCAACAAATTATCCTTCTGTTTATCGATTTAAGAGGATCCAGAAACCTATTTTCCTAAGAAAATAAAATACAGATATAATATTCTGTCATTACAGGGACTTCTTTTCTGCAGGAAGAATGGTCACATTTAAGAAATCCTAGGAAGCATGCATTTGTGCTTATTTCTCTATGTTTTCATAGTATCACACGTATTGGTTTATAAGAGAAAAGCACTATTTAGTTTCACAACCAGGATGCCACTTTTCATTTTGATTGCACTCTACATAATCAATAAAATAATTGTGACTATGCTATCAAACAAAAATGAACAGGTTGAGTAACCATTCGGAAGCCAAGCAATTACCACGGGACCACCTGAGACCTCCAGATAACTGTGATGTTTCCAAACTTTTTCATCAACAGTTAAAGCAGATATCAGAGAATTTTAGAATCAACAGATACTTCACAAATTTTGTAGGAACTATTTCCTCATATGTGCAGTTAGTGAGTTTGTATATACATACATACACACACACACACACATACACACATATATATGTAAAGATGTTATTCACAAGTTATTTTTAATCCGTACAGAATATGTATAAATTATTATTTACTCAGGGAGTGTTTAGTCTTATGAACCTGAAGAGGGGAATGGTTATTAAATCTTGTCTCTTACCAGCAGTTACTTTCTGATGGTAGCATAGAGACTGAGCTGATATAAGCTATCATTATGTGGTGAAAAACTGCCCTCTGTAATTAACTTCCAATATTATACATGGGTTCCAGTTACAGTAAAATCCAATTTTCCATAGTATACACACCAGGCAGCTTTACTGAATATTAGATTTTAATGAGATTTATGACCTTACTTATAATTTATCCTTTAAGTTGGAAAAGTTTTGGCTAAAGTTCAAAGCAGAATTGGGAAGGGGTGCAAACAAAAGTCCAAACCCCCTCACTTGTCTCAGACGTTTGTGAGTGAATTCTGAAAACAGAAAACAGCTAATTTGGCCCTAGGTATAACATACCAAAACACATCCCAGCACGGAGATGGAAAATTCTGCTCTTACCATAGGAAGTGCTTGCTTGTTTGGGACTTATTGCTGAGGATTTGACACGGTGGGTCTTACTGGTTACTGGACAGCTTGAATCCATGGCATTGTCTATTTCACCGAGTCTCAAATGATCCTGAAAAGTCAACCAAATGATGTCAGAAAACTTCAGAAATTCAGTAAGCGTGGTGAGCACTCACCAGTTTGAGTGAAAGTGGTGATGCTGGTTATTACTCATGCCGGGACTGCATATGTGAGTGACAGGGTTTAAGCGTGTTATGCAGACAGCTTCCCCTAGCCACCTTTGTTTTTCCTATGAAAAAACTAAGACTCAAAGAAATGCAAAACTCTCTTTCTTTCAGTGAGTGATTCTTATTTGGGGTTGATGATGTCAATCACCTAAAATGTATTTAATGCATGAGATATCCAGGCCTCACCCTACCCCAATAAAAGTCACAATTCCTGGGAATAGCTGTAATTTTTATACTTTTCTTATATAATGAAGGTTTTGGTGTTAAACACACACCAAACACACACACACACACACACACATACACACACACACACACACAGCAGTGCACACACACTGCAATATGGATCTCACAGCCAAAGTATACAAGGACAAAAGGTCCTTTTAGGACTAAAAATTGTACGTAAAACAATTGCTTCTTCCTGCTCAAGCCATATGGTCCTATGCAGTTTATATAGAACTTGTTATTGCTTTCTGAAACTAAACTATTTGTTCAATTTTATTACTTTTTGCGTTAGGCTGTAACTGTCATATAAACAGAGACTTTCTTTCCCACCTGTGTTTTATTTATGCATCCCTGTATGAGTATTTGTTAACTCACTAAGTTCAAATCGAAGCAGTTCAACTCAAATGCCACAACTGCAGAAGCGTTTAGTCTTGAGGGACAGCTTACTAGCATTCCATTTGAGTTATTTCTATGTACATACACATTGTGTCCTCTGTCAGACTCATAAAATTGTTGTGGTATAGGGAAGATTGGTTCATAAGGCTTAACTCCTGCCTGCTGCAGGTACGACTCAGTGAGCAACACTACTGAAATCTCCCTGAATGGCCACCAAATTGCTAGAAGTCTGTGACAATTTACCTTCCATCATGTGTCAAATTATCAGAAATCAAAACTACAGAAAGAAGAAAGGTCTGTCTTGATTTCTCATTTAAGTTCATAGCCCCTTTGTCCCTGTTACTTTGGGCATGAAATGAAGTAGGACACTGGGAGCACGTGGCGATAGAAACCCAGTAGCTTTATAGTAGATGATAAGCGAAGGAGGAGAGTCAATGGACCAAATATCCATTTCAAGGGCACAACTGCTACAACTTAACTCCCTTCTACTAGATCTCATTTTCTGTTAAGTTCCACCATATTCAAATAGTCCCAAAGGCTGTACACCAAGTTTTGAACCCATGGGTCTTGAGTGAGATTTAGCACCCAGTTTATAGAAAAATAAGCATATTTAATTCCATTTACAAATGGCATTTTTACAAAATCACAAAATACCATTTGGGATAAGACTAGTCTAGAATCCAGCAGCTTATCTTATAAAGTTATTTGCAAAATTCTTTAACACAGCTTGCCTGGTGCAACCCATGTTAGATAGTACAATTAACTATCTTTTGTATCTTGAACCAGTGTTCTTCCAACTTTATTCAACTGGATGGGTAAGTCAAAATTTCACACTTCTTTATCATCTATTGCTGAAAACTAACACTTATTGGTGAAGCCAATCACTGCATGTACTAGCAAGTGTGTCAATTACAGTGTCTCCTGCTCCTGCCTTCTATCAAGGCATTATCAGTCTTCTCAAACCTCTCAAATGTAAAAATTGTAATTCTCGGTATATACATAGGATATTAGCTCTCAGAGCAATGTATAGTCAATCATGCAATTACAGATGTGTGCAACTGGAATTCATAGCTTCTAGTAATAAAAATGAAGTGGAAAACAACATGGAATCATTTTATTTGAATGAAGTATATGGAGTCACACAATGAATTGTCTACTCTTTTTTAGCTGTCAAATACAGTGGAATTTTTATTATTCTGAACATTATTGAGGGATTCTCTTATATTTATAGGGTTGCTTACCAAGATTCACCATATAAAACATGACTCCTCAGAAGAGAAATGTATAGGGAGATCCAGTAGAAAACTTGAAATTTCTTCGAATTATATATATATATATATATATATATATATATATATATACACACACACACACAGATATATATGTGTGTATGTGTAGATAACTATATACATATTCAAATATGTGTAAGTAGATATATATTTTCACACAAAAAATTGTATGCATGAATATTATTTTTAATTCACACTAAAGCATAAATCCCTTAATATAGATACTGAAGAAGTACATATTTGTCTTTCTGAGAACTTGAGCTTATGAATTAATCTTTTCTTAAAAGTATACAATTTTAAAATGAGCAGGTATGTGCTGTAACTAAGACAGACAAAGGTAACCATTGTACTTCAAAGGCTAGAAACAATTTAGCAAGAGTTCCCAAAGAAAGTGAACTTTAGCTGTATCTTAATATTGGAATAATTAAAACTAATTTTAAAAATATTCTCATCTACAAGACCAGCATGTACAAAACTCAAATCTCCCAGGCATTTGATGCACGTGGGGAAAGGTAAGGAATAGTTTGTGGCTGGAATTGAGGGGGCAGAGATTCACACAATAATCAAATAAAGCAGGCTTACATTCATAACATTCTTATTTTCAGTCAAAATTCATCTTCACTGGAGAGCTATGAAATGTTTCCTTTACTTTTTGCCAGTCTCTGAACAGCAGGGAGGCACGGCAAAAACTTCTTTGAAAATTCTGCCATTACAGGTTTCTGTTACTCCACAGAGCACCCCAAGAGCTGTTAATACTGCAACATTTTAGCATGTCTTAAAAGATAGTTTTAAAATTTATTTTTCATATGTAAGGGATTGACATTTCCCTTCTCTCTTTGCTTTTTTTGCTTGCTAGTCTGACACTATTTACCTGGAACACTCACCAGTGTTTACTTATGCCCAAAAAAGAACACCAAGAGTCATAACACTCCTTAAAGAGAACATCGTAAAGCCCACTTTTCCCTAGAAGATCAGTATGTCTTCAGCTTGTCAAGTTGCAATTCCCACTGCACCAGAGAGTTCTTGTCATGTGTCTCCCAGCATAGGGCTGCACAGAAAGAAAACCTACATTCACATATATGAGATCTACAAAGGGTCACACAGGCATATTACAAGAATTTGTATTTCCTGGGATGACTTACTTTTTTCTTTCCAACCTAAAATGATTTGCTTTGATATTAGAAAAAAAATAAACATTTAATCATAGCTTTTATCATTTTTTTTTGTCTGAGTGAACTCAAGAAGGCTGATTAACCACTCTGGACTGTGATTTCATTATCTACTCTCAATTATATTATTATATTCCATACAAGACTGTTATGAAGACCAGCTGATAGATGTGAAGTGCCTAATGCAGTATAAGAATAAGGTACTCAATTAATGGTAATTAAGATGAGAATATATTGATGATAATGAGAGAGAGGAGGAGCAAGGGAAATGAAATAAGAGAAAGATAGTGGACAAAAGGTGAAAGTTTTCTAGAGTGGTGCTGGGAAATAAACTTCTATTCTATTAATTGTTGTATAAATTGAATTTTTGTCCTGGTTTTAGAGTACCATTTTCAACCAAGAATCACAGGATCATGTCCTGAAAACTAGAACATGGTACATTCCCCTTTCCTAATGTCCCTGACAGAAATCTAAATCTCTCTATTTTCAGGTATAAAACTGCAGTCCCTTGGTGTATAAATAGCTCCTTGTCAAAAAGGCCTCTAAACAGTATGAATCATTTATCAAACTATGTTGACATAGTCAGTAATTTTCTGTCTATTCTCACCAATGAATATATAACTGCAAACACTTATGAGTTACCCATCATCCCAGCAAATCAGAGGGACTGCTTAGTGTGCACCCTGAGCCAGAAAAATTAACTTCCTTTCATGTTGTTGATCTTGAGCCTTCTGTTTTATTTTCATTGCATATTCCTATTTTTCATACTCTCTACTATTATATTATTAGTACATGTGTTTATGTACATATTAGTCTCATGATGTATATGTTACAAATACTTTAATACCTTTCTAAAAATCAGTTACGTTGGTAGAGTTAACAGAATTTCAGTATCTGTTGGGGAAGATACCCAAGCCCATCGTGAAGTCCTTTGGTAGCAGCTACTGGTCAATCTAATCTTTTGACGTTTCAAATCCTCTCCTCCCTTACATTGTGTGTGTGTGTGTGTGTGTGTGTGTGTGTGTGTGTGTGCATGCACGAGTATGAAAGTCATTGATTTTGATAGACTGACAGGATAATAAGCTTTTGGGACACAACTGTCTCCTCTCTGATTCTGATGCTGGAGTATAGAACCAATGTCAAAATCTTACATAGATTCTGAGAATTAGATCCCAGGTTTTACTCTCGCACTATCATTTTTATCAGGTGAGCCATCGCTTCAGCACACTGACTTCATCTTCGTGTCCTTAGTGCCCGTGTGTTTTTCAGTTTCACACATCGCAGGGGAGTCAAGTCACCTCTCTAAAAATAAAATCATAATAACAATAATAATAAAATTAATAATAATACTTAGTTAAGAACAAAGCACACAATAGCAGTAGTCCCTGTTAATAATGGAAGTCAGGTAAATGAAATAATTATCTCTACTAAAATTTTAGTTTGGGAATGAGGAATGAGGGGATAATGACAAATTTTATTCTCCAATATCAATGATATTTACAGAGCCTTCTTGAAATTCTCGGTCTTATTTTTACTTTTTCCCTTACTCTTGACTGTCAATGGCATGTGTTTCCATCATAGAAGTTTTGTAAAGTGGAGAATATATCAATGTGAGGACACTTGCAATATTACCACCTAAAAGTGATCACTGTGATCCTTGTTTACGTTTAGCGTGTATGCAGATTCTTTCATTTTCATTTTTAACAAGTAAAATACAATTCATAATGATTTTCTGTAATAAAAGCAAAAGCAAAAAACTCTTGAGAACTCTCTGTACTTTCATGGGCATGGCTAATGGGGCAGGCATGGTGAGAGAATAGGGAATAGATTATTCAATACAGCCACATCATCCAGTCTAAACAGCTCAGTTTATGGTGTCCCCTGTGAGCACTTCAACTGTTATGGAAATTTCTCTGCCCCAAAGCTCCATTTTAGTATATTACATAACAGTCTGCCTTCTGAAGGAGCATCCTTTTCTAGCAACACAAACCCACGATGCACAGAGCTCAAATTGGTAGGTAAGTTTATGGAGCCCCCATAGTATTCTAAGAGAGTATGATGAGAATTAATTTCCCACTAGCATAAAGCAACATGTAGAAATGGCTAGTCCAGAAACCATTTGGTGACACGATCCATTTGTGGGCCAACTGGGAAGAAAATAATCTTAATTCAGTGGTGCCCCTGAGAAACAGTGGTGCCCATGGGAAACAGTGGTTCAGTACTTTGAGTAGGGAGGGGCAGAAATCCACTCATCAGTGAGAGAAGTTTTTCTTCTGTTGAATCTGATTTCAAGGCTGCTTATATTAAAGTACATAAATTCTTTCTTTCTCTTATATAACACATATGTGAGCATAAACAGACAACACACAAATTCTATGAATAACCTGAAACCATGTTTCCTTATTATGACTGTAGGAGGAGGGCCTGCTTGTTTTTCTCAGCCACCCCAGCCCCTGAAATAATAACACAAACCTGTATTATTTAAAACACTTCTTGGCCCATTGGCTCTAACTACTTACTGGCTAACTCTTACATGTTAAATTAACCAGTTTCTATTCATCTGTATATCACCATGTGGCTGTGGCTTAAAAACAAGTTTCTAACTGGTGTCTATCTCAGGTAGAGGATCCATGGCTTCTCTCTTTGCCCCTTTTCTCCAGCATTCTGTTTAGATTTCCCTGCCTAGCTCTGTTCTCTTATAGCCCTGCTATAGGTCCAAAGTAGTTCCTTTATGAACCAATGAAAGCAACACATAGACAGTAGGACCTCCTACACCATATTCCCTTTTCTGTTTAAACAAAAAGGAAGGCTTTAACTTTAACACAGTAAAATTATATAAAATTACATATCAGGTATCAAATAAGAATGGTAGTTACAACATTTATATCACTTGAGGGAGGACCAAGGCCCTCCTGCCTGTATGTAAGCTGAACAAGGTGTCCCCGCTTAGGAAATGGTCTCCAAAGAGCCAGTTCATGCATTAGGGATAAATACTAGTTCCACTGCTAGTAGTCCCACAGACTGCCTGTGCCACGCAACTCTCACCCTCATTCAGAGGGCCTAGTTCAGTCTTTTGCTGATTCTTCTACTGTCAGTCAGGATCAGGAGCTCCCATTTGCTCAAGTCAGCTGTTTCTATGTGTTTCCCCATCATGGTATTGTCCCTTTTACTTTTAGTGTCGCTCCTCCCTCTCTATGACTGGACTCCAGGAGTTCGCCCAGTGCTTGCCTGTGGATCTCTGCATCTGCTTCCATCCATTACTACATGAAGGTTCTATGTTGACAATTAAGGTATTCATCAATTTGATTACAGTGGAAGGGCAGTTTAGGTATCCTCTCCACTATTGCTTAGATTCTTAGCTAGGGTCATCCTTGTGGTTTCCTGGAGTATCCCTAGTGCCTGGTTTCTCACTAACCCTACAAAAGCTCTCTCTTTCAAGGTATCTCTTTCCTAGCTCTCCCTCTCTGTCCTTTACCTAACTGGATATTTTCGATACCTCGTGTTCTCTTCTCAACTCCTCTTCTTCCTTCCCCCCTTCCTTGCCAAGTTCCTCCACCCCAGGATTGTCAATTTGCTAAAGAAATCTTGTCTACTTATCTTTCTTGGGGATCCATTTATGTCTCTCTTAGGGTTCTCCTTGTTTCCTGTCTTCTCTGGGATTCTGAACTGTAGGCTGATTTTTAAGTACATACCATGTTTCTCTTTATTCTCCCTCAGAATGTTTTTTTGTCTAGATGTATCCATTTGTCTGCAAATTTCAAGATATCTTTTTTTTTCCAGTGAGAAGTACTCTATTGTGTAAATGTACCACAGTTTCTTTATCGATTCTTTGTTTGCGGGGCAACTAGGTTGTTTCCAGGTTCTGGCTATTATGAATAATGCTGCTATGAACATAGTTGAACAAATGTCTTTGTGGTATGGGTCTGCAATTTTTGGGTATATTCCCTAGAGTGCTATTGCTGGGTCTTGTGGTAGATTGATTCAATTTGATGAGAAACTGCCGTACTGATTGCCAAAGGGAATTCCAAGTATGCACTCCCATTAGCAATAAGGAATGTTCCCCTTACTCCTCATACTCTCCAGCATAAGCTATCATTAGCATTTTTGATCATAGCCATTCTGACTGGTATAATTTGGTATCTCAGAATCAATTTCATTTGCATTTTTCTGATGGCTAAGGATGTTGAGCAGTTCCTTAAGTGCCTTTCAGACATTAAAGAATCCTCTACTTATATTTCTCTATTTAGATATGTACCCAATTTTTAATTTGATGATTTGGTATTAGGATATCTAGTTTCTTGAGTTATTTGTATATTTTGAAGATCAGCCCTCTGTCCAAAGTGGGGTTAGTGAAGATTTCTTTTTCATTCCATAGGTTGCTGGTTTGTCATATTGACTGTGTTCTTTGCCTTACAGACATCTCTCAGTTTCAGGAGGCCCCATTTATTAACTATGGATATCAGTGTCTGTGCTATTGGTGTTATAGTTAAAAAGTGGTCTCCTGTGCCAATGTGTTCAAAGCTACTTCCAACTTTCTCAATGGTGAGGGTCAGTGTGACTGGATTTATGATGAGGTCTTTAATCCATTTGGACTTGAGTTTTGTGTATGGAGATAGATATGGATCTATATGCATTCTTCTATATGTAGACATCCAGTTATATCAACACCATTTGTTGAATATGATTTTCTTTTTTCGATTAGATAATTTTATCTCCTTTGTCAAAAATCAGGTGTGCATAGGTGTGTGGATTACTATCAGGATCTTCAGTTTGATTCCATTGGTCCACCTGTTTATTTTTTGTATCAATACCAAGCTGATTTCAGTACTATTACTCTGTAATGGAACTTGAAGTCAGGGATGAGGATGCCTCCAGAAGTACCTTTCTTATACAGGACTGTTTGGGATATCCATATGAAGTTGAATATTGTTATTTCAATGTCTGTGAAGAATTGTGCTGGGATTTTGATGGGGGTTTCAATATTTTGGTAAGATTGTCATTTTTGCTTTGCTAATCCTACCTATCCAAGAGCATGGGAGATCTTTCCATTTTCTGGTATGTAATTCAATTTCTTAAAGTTTTTGTCATATAGGTCTTTCACTTGTTTAGTTAGAGTAACCCAAAGATATTTTATGTTGTTTGTGGCTATTGTGAAGGGTGATAATTCTCTGATTTCTTTCTCAGCCTGTTTATCATATATAATAAGAGGACTACTGATTTTTTGAGGTAATATTGTATTCTGCTACATTACTGAAATTGTTTATTAATTGTAGGTGTTCTCTGGTAGAATTTTTTTGGTCACTTATTTAAACTATTCTTTCATCTGCAAAAAATTAAAGTTTGAATTCTTCATTCCTAATTTGTATCTCATTTGTTTTTTTTTTTGTTGTTGTCTTATTACTCTAGCTAGAACTTCAAGTTCTATAATGAATAGATATAGAAACTGGACTGCCTTGTCTTTTTCCTGTTTTTAGTGGAATCACTTTGAGTTTCTCTTCATTTAGTTTGATATTGGCTGTTGGCTTGCTGTATGCTGCCTTTATTGTTTAAATATGTTCTTTGTATCCCTGATCTCTCCAAGACCTTTATCATGAAGAGGTGTTGGGTTTTCTCAAAAGCCTTTTCTGCATCAAATGAGATGATCGTTTTTTTTTAGTTTGTTTATATGGTGGATTGCATTGATGGATTTTTATATGTTGACCCATCCATGCACTTCTGGAATGAAGCTTACTTGATCATAGTGGGTGATTTTTCTGATGTGCTCTTGTATTAGGTTTGTCAGTATTTTGTTGATTATTTTTGCATCATTGTTCTTGAGGGAAATTAGTCTGTAATTCTCTTTTTCAGTGCTAAGGCATTTATAGGCAACAATTTGCTTCCAGGGCTGCATAATGGAAGTTTAATGTGCTAAGGATCCTATATACTTCCCTAGCTCTTTGCTGTTCATTCCATAATCAAAGATCAAATACATTTCTTGTATCATTTACCTTAGAAAAGATGATTGGCATTTTCCAACTTAGAGAAATTAATTAGGAGCACAAGCATCATTCTTTTGCCCTGTGTTATACTATGCTGTAATGCATTGTCCTCTCTGCAGTGAGACACTGGCCAAATTTCCATGAATGTTAAGTTGGTGTCCTGTCAATAAAACTAAAATTATATCAGAAATGCTTGTATTTGTATAGACAAAGTACACATACTTGTCCTTCATTATGCTACTACCAATGATGATCACCAATAATGAAACCTGACACCTATTTTTAGAACAAAGGTCATAATCATTAAAATATAACTTCTTTATATATGTAAGCGCATGTATAGATATATGAAAGCCTATTAGCGTGTGTGAGCACCATTGTGTTATGTTCATATCTCTGTAAGTGTATGTGTAGGGAGTGGGTGCATGTATGTGGAGACCAGAGGATAGACAGCATACCTTTTTTTAAAAAAAATGTAATATCACTGATTTCAGAAACCACAATAGACTCTTTCTGTAAATTCCTACCTTTTTTGTTGTAATGCAGATTTGATCATGTTTTATGTATCAAGTCTTTGCCTAATCTGATTAAAAAAAACAAAAACAGCAACTGCAACAACAAAAAACAGACATCACTGCTGATGTATTCAGCAGCGATTATTGTCTTCTTCGAAAACACAAATGTATAGGATTCAGGAAAATGATTTTGTAGAGATTTGAACTTTTTAGTTTTCCCTAGAGGTAACAGAGAGACTACAGGACAAAGTGTTTATCAATGACACACAAGGAGAAATCTCTTGGGGTTATCTGGAAAATCATCCAAATTTCTTAATGCTAGGAAAATTATAGGTGATGTCACTATATTCTTTAAGGTGTTTTAGCTTTGAACATAAACTTTAACAGTTATACTTTGATTATGAATTCCAAATGTGAGGAAAGACCAAAAAAGTAAAAATTTCCAGCACATGTATTAATAAAATACTCAAGCTGCCAATAGTCATTAAAGAGCAGTGGACTTATTTTTGAGTTAAGAAAATTAAATCATTATTTGTTTATCCACATATAAGGGAAATCCATTCTAGTCCTGTGAATGCTGAAGTGGAGAGTCTTAACTCTTTGTTAATGTTAACAATGCAATCACATTGCTCACAATTTAAACAATTTCATCCATCAATTCCTCAAGTGTTAATTGATGAAAAATAAAGAAAAGGAATATAAGAGCTATAGGAGTGGGAAAGGACACGGATAGGTGTTATAAAAGAGGCACCATTATATGCCACAAGACCTTGAAAATGACTTAGGAAACTAAGGATAATGAAGCATGAGAGAACTGCGTGCTCACAGCATCTGTGAAGAAGTAGGCAGCCAAAGATTGCCTGGGGGTCGTACTTAATTTATGGGCTGCACTGGCAATAAACTATCCTGATGTTTGGAGAAACTTGAAAACTGCTTTCATGTTTATAAAGGAGAATTAAGCTAGAGTTACCTTGTCATTACAGCCATCTGTACAGTACTATAAAGCTGACTGCATCATACCATCATTCTATTTCTTTGTTCTAGATCGTGTGTGTGTGTGTGTGTGTGTGTGTGTGTGTGTGTGTGTAGTGAGAAGTATGATAAATCTAATCACTGTTCTGAAAACGCATACTCTTCAAGTTGATATAGGATATATAGCACATATAGCACATATTCCTTTTAATGTAATTTCCACTTTATAATAATTTTCCATTTCATTCTGGCATAAAATATGGCAGAGGTATTTGGATCCTCCCTGATGTTCATTAGTGAAGACTATTCATTTCTATGCACTCAATTGGACTCAGACAAGGGAAAGCAGAATATATTGGAGATACATGGGAGTTCATTCTACTTGCTAAAGACAGAAACTTCTCACCATACTTCCCTAAAAGTTGTCATGTTTTATATCATAAAACAGTCTGAGAGGAAACCAATTATCTTGTCCCTTAGACATGAATGTCTAAAGTGGTTTTACAGGTCCACTCTAAGGAAATACAGTACGAGGTAATGACTAACTAGTTCCAATGTACCACATTGTTAAGTAACTAGAATGTGAGCTTAACAGAAGTGTGGTGTGTCTGTGGAATGAGATATATACCGGCTGAATGGAATCAGTAGCTATAGTGATGTGTGACCAATGAGTAGGGCACAACCATGTGATAACAATGATAGGAAGAATTAAAAATATGAGTGAATAGACCTAGTTAAAAATAATGATATAACAAGAGAATTTTCCAACACATTTGACAGATATTCTCTTGAATACATATACTATTAGATAATATGAATAACAGATCTATGACTGACACATATTATCTCCTCCTTCCATGTTTGCATTTGTTATAGGCAATTAAACATTTTCTTAAAATTTAAGGAATGGCAGGGACAGAGACTGCTGAGGGTCAGGAAATGAATCTTGGACCTTAAAGCGAGTAGACCTAAGGCAGGACTTCTGTGGATCTGGGCCTAAGCCAAAGACCTCAGAGAAACTAAGCCTGAGCCAGGATCTCTGCAGGTCTGGGTGTGAATCTGGGACCATTGAGGGAGTAGGCAGGAATCAGAGATCTCTTTGGGGCCAGTCATGAGTCTGGGACCTCAGAAGGAGTAGGCCTGAGCCGTGAAAGACCAAAGATAAGAATAATAGGTATAGAAGAAGGAGAAGAAGTTCAACTCAAAAGCACAGAAAATATATTTAACAAAATCATAGAAGGAAACTGCCTATGAAGATACAAGAAAATTACAGAATACCAAACAGACCAGATCAAAATAAAGTCCCCTCACCACATAATAATCAAAACACTAAACATACAGAGTAAAGAAAAATATTAAGGGCTGCAAAGGAAAAAGGCCAAGTAACATATAAAAGCAGACCTATCAGAATTACACCTGATTTTTCATTGGAGACATGGTCAAGTCATGGTCAAGAGTTATGTAGCCATTAAGAGACTATTCCAGCCAGGACTATTATACCCAACAAAACTTTCAATCCCATAGAAGGAAAAAACATGATATTCCATTACAAAACCAGATTTAACCAATATTTAGCCAAAAACCTAGCCATACACAAAATACTAGAAGAAAAACTCCAACAAAAGGAAATTGGCTACATCAACAAAAACACAGACAATTGATGGTCTCATAGCAACAAGCCCCAAACAAGGGAAAAACACACAAATTGGATACAAAGGCAGAATCCATCCTTCTTCATATAAGAAACATACCTCAACTTCAAACACAGACATCGTCTCAGAGTAAAGGGTTCAGAAAAAAAATTCAACCTAGGAAACAAGCATATATAGTTATCCTAATATCTACCAAACAAAACTTCAAACTAAAATCAATCAAAAGAGACAAAGAAGGACATTTCATATTAGTCACAGGAAAGATTCATCAATAGGAAATCTCAATATGGAACATCTATGCCACAAATACAAGGGCACCCTCATATGTAAAAGAAACACCATTAAAATTTAAATCACAGATGAAACTCCACACATTAATAGTGGCAGACTTCAAACCCCACTCTCACCACTGGACAGGTTTGCCAGACAGAAATTTAAAAGAAAAATAAGGGAACTACACATGTCATGACTCAAATGGACTTAACAGATATCTGTAGAATATTTCATCCAAAAAGGAAAGAATATACTTTCTTTTCAGCACTTCATGGAACCTTTTAAAAAATTGACCACATACTTGGTAACAAAACAAACCTTAACAAATACAAAAAAATTGGAATAACCCCATGTATCTTATTAGATCACCATGGATTTAAACTAGAAGTCAACAGCAATACTAATTCCAGAAAGCCCACAAACACCTGGAAATTAAACAATGCTCACCTGAATCATCCATTGATCAAGGAAGAAACAAAGGGAGAAATTAAAGACATCCTAAAATTGAATGAAAATGGTCAAACAGCATATGCAAATTTATGGGATACAATGGAAGTTGTGTTAAAAGCAAAGTTCATAGCACTAAATGCGTACATAAAGAAGCTGGAAAAATCCCATGTGTAAGAAAAAAATTAGACCCATATCTATCACCACGCACAAAACTCAAGTCCTAATGGATTAATGACCTCAACATAAAGACAGCCACACTGAAGCTTATAGAAGAGAAAGTGGGAAGTACACTTGAATACATTGGCACAGGAGACCACTTCCTAAATATAACCCCAGTAGCACAGACACTAAAAGAAATAATTAATACATGGGACCTACTGAAACTGAAAAGCTTCTGTATAGCAAAGGACATGGTCAACGAGACAAAACAATAGCCTACAGGATGGAAAAAAGATCTTTACTAACCCCACATCAGACAGAGGTCTGATTTCCAAAATATACAAAGAACTCAAGAAATTGGGCATCAAAAGAACAAATAAGCAAATGCTTTTTTCAGCATCTAATAAAATGATCATATGGTTTTTTTCTTTCAGTTTATTTATATGATGGATTACATTGATACATTTTCTTATGTTGAATCGGCCCTGCCTCTCTGGGATGAAGCCTACTTAATCGTAATGGATAACGTTTTTTGAAGTGTTCTTGGATTCAGTTTGCCATTATTTTACTGAGAATTATTGTGTCGGTGTTCATGAGTGAGATTGGTCTGTAATCCTCTTTCTTGGTTGAGTCTTTGTGTGGTTTTGGTATCAGGGTAACTGTAGCTTCATAAAAAGAGTTTGGAAATGACTCTTCTGTTTCTATTATTTGAAACACATTAAGGAGTATAGGTATTAGCCCTTCTTGGAAGTTCTGGTAGAATTCTGAATTAAAACCATCTGGTCCTGGGCTTTTATTTGGGGGGGAGGGCGAGATTTTTGATGACAGCTTCTATTTCCTTGCAACTTATATGTGTATTTAAATTGTTCATCTGGTTTTGATTTAATTTTGGTTTATGGTACTTATCTAAAAGATGTCCATTTCTTTTACATTTTACAATTTTGTCGCATACAGGCTTTTGTAGTAAGACTTAATGATTTTCTAAATTTCCTCACTGTCTGTGGTTATGTCCTGCTTTTCATTTCTGATCTTGTTAATTTGCCTGTTCTCTCTCTGCCAACTAGGTCCTAGGGCAAGAGAGGAGAGGGTGCCCGAAGAGGCCTTTTCCATAGTCACACAAATGAATATCTTGAATATCACCATAGAACCTTCATTTGGCAAAGGATGGAGATAGAGACAGAGACCCACACTGGAGCACTGGACTGAGCTCCCAAGGTCTAGTTGAAGAGCAGAAAGAGGGAGAAGATGAGCAAGGAAGTCAGGACCACGAGGGTTTTGTCCACCCACTGAGGCAGTATGACTGATCTAAGGGGAGCTCACCAAGGCCAACTGGACTGGGACTGAACAAGCATGTGATCAAACTGGACTATATGAATGTGGCTAACAATGGGGGCTGACTGAGAAGCCAATGATAATGGCACTGGATTTGATTCTATTGCATGTACTGGCTTTTTGGGATCCTAGTCTGTTTGAATGCACACCTTGCTAGGCCTGGATGAAGGCGGGAGGGCCTTGAACTTCCCACAGGGCAGGGAACCTTGCCTTTTTGTAGGACTGGAGGAGGAGGGGGAGTGTGGGTGGGGAAGTGGAAGGACGTGGAAATTTTGAATGAAATCATTTATAAAGCAAAACTTAAATAAATAAAAACAAAACATTATGACAAAAAAAGCGAATAATCCAATGAAAAATGAAGTACAGACCTAAACAGAGAACTCTCAACAAAGGAATCTAAAGTGGCTGAAAGTCACTTAAGGAAATGTTCAACATCCTTAGTCATCAGAGAAATGCAAATCAAAACAACTCTGGGATTCTGTCTTACACCTATAAGAATGGCCAAGATCAAAAACACTGATGACAACTTATGCGGGAGACGTTGTGGGGTAAAGGGAACACTCCTGCATTGCTGGTGGGAATTCAAGCTGGTACAGCCCCTTTGGATATCAGTCTGGTGATTTCTTAGAAAATTAAGAAACAACATTCCTCAAGATCCAGTAATACTACTTTTGGGTGTATTTCCAAAGGATGCTCAGCTGTGTCACAAGGACATGTGCTCAGCCTTTGTTTATAGCAGCATTATTTGTCATTGCTAGAACCTAGAAACAACCTAAATGCCCTTAGACTGAAGAATGTATAAGGAAAACGTGGTACATTTACACAGTGGAGTACTACACAGCAGAAAAAAATGAGAACATCTTGAATTTTGCAGGAAAATGGATGGAGCTAGAAAACATCATTTTGAGTGAGGTAACCCAGACTCAGAAAGACAATTATCCTAAGTGGTTTTTAAACATAAAGCAAATAAAAACCAGTTCACAAATCACAATCCCAGAGAACCTAGACAACAATGAGGACACTAAGAGAGACATACATAGATCTAATCTACATGGTAAGTAGAAAAAGACAAGATCTCCTGAATAAATTGGGAACCTGAGACCTTGGAAGAGGGTTGAAGGAGAGGGACGAGGCAGGGTGTTGAAATAGGAGCGGCAGGGCTGCGTCCCTGGCACCCGGCTGCCCACATGGCTAGCTCTAGGTTATGCCCCGAAATAATTACATGGAAACTGTATTCTTTTAAACACCGCTTGGCCCATTTCTATCTAGCCTCTTCTAGGCTAGCTCTCGCACCTGGACTAGCCCATTTCTAATAATATGCTGTAGCCCACGAGCTGGCTTATCAGGAATGATCTTAACGTGCATCTGTCTGGAGTGGGAGAACCATGGCGACTCCCTGACTCAGCTTCTTTCTCCCAGCCTTCCGTTCTGTTTACTCCACCCACCTAAGGGTGGGCCTATGAAATGGGCCAAGGCAGTTTCTTTATTGCTTAACCAATGAAATCAACAGATTAATATATGACACTCCCACATCAGAAGGGAGGGAAGCAGAGAAAAATATACAGATCAATAATAATTCAAAAAAAGAAAAATAATTAAAGAATGAAGATACCTGTACTAAACCTGAACAAAGACTGACTCTGTCAATAATCAGTTTTGGGTGGAAGAGGGTCCATGATGTCCCTAGCTTTCTCTGTTGTGCTATTGGCTACTTAAAAATTCTTGAAGAGAAGAGACATTATCTTCAATTGCAGCCACAGGAGAGCCCACCATAGTCTGGACAGATAATTTGAAACACATGTCCACAGTGTCCCTCGTTAAAATAATTGTATCGCAAAACAAAACAAAAAATGTGAAAAGTCATTGGAAGAAAATGACTCTTAAGAGGAGGTCAGCAGGGATTGATGGAGATAATCAAATGGAGATATGAGTAGTCACGATGATTATACATATGTGTGAGACTCTCAAAGGCAACTTTATAAACAAAAAACCATTTAAGAATGTTTAGGTGGAAAAATTTGGACACCTGTGTCAGAATGCCAAAGGACAAATTAAACTAAAAAGAAAAACCATTTAAAAAGTGTATGTATGGAAGAGTTTAAACACAAGCAGTAGAATCCAGACTTTCTGTTATTACATGGCATACAGCCCTGCCTCTCAGCCAGAGATGTGGACAGGCAAAGTCCGCTTCTCTATTGACCTTGAAGGAAGACATGTTTGTTGTTGCTCCTGTTTGTTTGGCCCTTGTATCCTTAAAATAAATCCTGCTAGCATTCTGCTACCCTTGCAAACTAAAATGAACAACACTTTAATGAGATTTTGGGCCAACTTCTGCTGTTGACACGAAGCATTAGCATGAGAAACTATCTAATTCGCTTGACCCTTGGCTTCTCTTTATTAACCTAGGAATAAAAACATCATTGTCTGGATGGCATGTTGAAGATGGACAGGAATTTCTGCTGGCCTTAGCTCACTAATTTTCATAAGAAGGGACTTGGCAGAGCTATTTTTTTAATCAAGTGTTTTGTTTTACTAAACTCAACCAGACTGAACATGTTTAGAAAATATGAATAAATTCATATAAAAACAAGTAAACTCTTTCTATGAAAACCTATGCTTTTTTTTTCTTCTCTTATATATCGGCTAGATCATATCAGGGAAAACTCCCTGTGCTACAAAGTGAATCTTTCACTCAGAGGAAAAATGAAAAGTGGTGATATGTTCATCATTTCATTTCACTGGTTTGAGAGCATTTTTTCCCCTTCTACATTAGCTACATGGCATCAATATCACCTTTTTTCCCTGCAGGGACCAATCTTACAAATCACCCCTGAGTTTTGAACACATATTATCGTGAACAATGCTACTGGAGAGACACTTACCTTCGAGGGACTGCTTATTGTCAACCAGCTTTTGGAGTGGCTGAAAAACATTGTTTTACTCAAATAATACCACCATTCACATGATGTGTGGAAATATAAATAGGAACAGAGTAGAAAAAGAAGGTTGTATTCTTTATTTTGTTTGATTCTTTTAATTTTGTGTGGGCTTGTCCAGGTTTGAATTCAATTTTGGGACATGAGTTTATGGTTGTGATTATTTTGGGTTGTCCTACACTTTATGTTAATACAGGTGCTCTTGCACACAAACAAATGGCACAGCTAATATAACAAATGATATATGCATACACATGACCAGAGTAAAACATTAGTGTTAAAATGAAGACGGCATAAGAATAGTAAGGCAAAAGGAAGTTAATACATAGCTCAAGAAAGAAGTAAACACACATCTCATTCATTTCATTTGGAGCACTTATAACCAACCAGTCAGGCAACAAGGTCACCTGCAACATCACATTTACTTCCTAACATTTTAATTTATTTTTTGAAAGTAAAGGTGATAGGAATTATCATGAAGGAGACACAGGTGGTAAATAAACATGATTGGAATTTGAAATCAGAATGTTTTGATTCCAATTTCCACATTCCATTTTAACATTATTATTTCTGGACTTATCAACTCAGCTGTTTATGTATAAAAAACACAAGACATTTTAAATAAAACATAAATTAACTCTACTCCTGACTTCTAAATAGAGTGATACAAAATTTTCTAACACCTAATGTTGTCCTCAAGTTACCTTTCTTAAAACGACCTGGAATTGCCTGCAGAACTTTTAGTGTTTGTATAGAACTAGAGAAGTCCCAATCCCAAGTACAGTGGCATTACTTGGTAAAGCCCTTGCCTTTCTAAATTAGCATAGAGAGGTATGATTGGTCAGTAGTCATACTTATTTACAATGTCAATATAAATTTTCAATAAACAATATCTTAATGACTGTTAGAACCCCCAATAAAATCGATAAAATTGGGTGGCAAGATAGAGTGTTTTTTTCCAAGTTGTGAGATGGCAAGCCTGAAGCAGTGGTGCTTACATGATTGACTTGGGGAGGGCATTCTTTCAGATCTGTACATAGTCATTATCTGACCCTGTGCACAGCGGTTTTCTCTAATATGCATTCAGAGAAGTATGTAGTGGGGGGGGGGGCTGGAGAAGGAGCCAGAAGAGAAAAGGCGAGAAAGACTTACAGGAAGATTTATTTAATAATGGCATTAATCCTACCATAAGGGCCTCACACCACATAAAATATTTGCACACATTTGACAAGACATAGACCCACATAAGTGACAAACCTCTGTGCATTCTCTAAAGGAGCTTGTTCAGTAGGTTAATTAAACTGGGAGATCCACCTCAAGTTTGGGTAGCACCAATTCATGAGTAACAGTCCCCAGACATAATATAAAGAGGAAAACAATAAGACTGGAGAAATAACTGTGTTAGTAAATGCTTTCACAAGAATGAAGACCCAAGTTTAGATCCCAGCACCCATATACTTAGCCCAGTGCAGTGAAGAGCATCTGGAAACTCAGATATCAAGAGAAAATGGGTACAGTCAGGTATCTGGGCTCACTAGCCTAGCCTGTCCAAAAAATTAAGGTTTGTAGCAATTAAAGAATTGAGGGCACCTGGTTTGAACCTGTGGCCTCCACATGCACACATATACATGGCTACTCATCTTCCCATAAGCACATGCAAACCAAGAATATGGACAGACTTTACACACACACACACACACACACACACACACACGTGTCATGCTAAATACCAGCATTCCCCTTTTCCTGATTGTTGATATCAGCTCCATCTCACATCTGCTGCTATGCTGTCCAAGGATCATATGACTATATCCAGTCAAACTCTAATCCCAAATAAAACCATACTTCTTTAAATATCTTTTATCAGATATTTTACAAGAGCACGATAAAATTAACTAATACATATATACTAATGAGAAATTAAGGTCAAGACCTACCATTGCTGAGAAATTAGGAGGCAAAACAGATTTTGGAAGCCTGATTGTATTTTTTTTAAAGCAGTGAAGCAAATCATAAAAATTCCATTGATCCAGATGTACAAAAGCCCACTAAAATTTGGGATCTCCAATATTTAGTTTGCAGCTCTCAACTTTATGTTATCGTAAACTACACTCCCTATCACCTGGAGCCTCATATTCACTTTATCTTGTGACCAGTAGATATATTTTTATGGAAAAGAATTAGGTTGTTGTCAATACCAAAAGACAATTATGTACCTATGGAGACACATAGCCAGCTATACACAAATTTATTAGAATCAGCTCAGGGGTAAAGCTAAAATTACAATTGAGTCTCCATCCTGTACCTTTTGCTTAATCTCTTAACGTTTTATATGGAGCAAGAGTATATTGGAGTTTGTAGTGCAGGTGTAATAGCATGTGTTTGACTTTCGAAAGTTATGTCATTGTACATAGTAGGTATTTGGTTATATGCTCGGTATATGCTAGTTCCCAGGCACAGTGTATTAGACAATATGAGACAGAACAGGTAGCACCTACAGACATATTATTTAAGCCTGTGTCTGTCAGCAAGATAAAGTCAATGAGGCCTGGAGTTACATGACAGTAAACATATCACTGCTTAGGACTGTCATCACTTAGTCCAGTCAGGAGTTGTATCACAGGGTTTTGCTGCATAATAAATAGAGCACAAATATATAAATGTAAATACATCCACACATATGAAATCTGTACTTGTGTACATTCAATGGAACAACACCCATCTGAAATCCAAATTATTTAAGGATTATTGAAATTCAAGACCTGTTATTTGACAATGATACACTGGATTACCTGATTTTTTTGCTAAGTGTCTGTTATTAGTAATTCCATACAATTGAATTTCTGAGGCTGTACCCTTTTTTAATTTAAAAAAATTATAGTTGTAACAGATTACAAGTAAGAATCTTCAAAATACACTTTTTATTTAAGGAATGAGGCAAGAACAATTTCCATAGCTTTGTGTTTTTTAAAAATAGACATTTTATTTCTTCCTTTCTGTAAAGATGGTAGTATCTCATTGTCTTGGATGTATAAGAGCTCTCATATTTTAAAATGTTAAAGTTAAAATTTGCATTATAATGAAACTTGTAACTGTCCTATGTCTTGTTCTAAATCACAAAGTTCAAGTATCCTAGCTTCAGGGACAAAAAGTCAAATGTTTAACCTAAGATAGAGTGTGGGGAAATCGTAAAATTTAAATGTCTTTTATTATAATTTTAAAAATAGGTCTATCTCATATTTCCTTATTTTTACATTGTCTTTATCTATGTAAGCCTATGACATAAATTTTAATACATGATTTATGGTTACAAATTCATTTTTTCATTCTCATTTATTATAGGGTGTCACATTTTATCATGCCTGCATTTAATCATCTTCTGTCTGCATATTAATGGTTACAAATATGATACCTGAATAGACCCAAGAAGCCAGGAGTTTAGGTGTCTTGGAGAGTAACGGTTGAGTGCCCTGAAAAGTGGGGTGGGAAAAATTTTTTTTAAAAAAAGCACAAAACTTCACAAGTCTGTACATGCATATGCATTTAAAATAGCCTATATAGTAAGAAAGGTTTTCTACTGTGTAGTGTCAGTTTGTGTAAATTGATTTTTCATAAGCCCCCTCAATTTGTACAGCTATAACTGCATTGAACATGTCATAAGCCTTATGTCAAAATGGACTGGTATCACAAGAAAGATATTTCTAGGTTTTAATGTCATGTTTAGAGCAGTGGGGAATATGCCAGCACCTCCTGGTAACCTTCATTCTTGCTGACAGATTTATTCTATTAATGGTTAAAGCACATAAATAAAAAAGCATTATTTGACAAAGTCTTAATCTAAGCTGGATGGCAGGTTATATAATGTGAATGGAGAATTTACATTTAAACATTAGAAAAGAAAATATACAATTATTAGAATACGAATGCTCAACAGAATGCTTGTTCTAAATATAGTGACCCTTCAGAATTCTGCGGCATTCTTCAACTGAAGAAGGGATAAAGAAGATGTGGTATATTTACACAATAAAGTACTACACAGTGGAATAATGGCATCTTAAAATTTTGGGGCAAATGTATGGGTCTAGAAAACATCACATTGAGTGAGGTTACCTAGACCCAGAAAAACAAATATAATATGTCTTCACTCATAAGTGGCTTTTAGAAATAAAACAAAGAAACCAGCTACAATTCACAAGCCGAGAGAACCTAGACAACAAAGAATACCCTAGGAGAGGCCTACGTGGTTCAAATCAGCATAGGAAGTAAAAAAAGACAAGATCTCCTGAGTAAATTGAGAGTGTGGGCATCATGAGAGAGGGTAGAAGGAGAAGGAAAAGGAAGTGAGGGGAGCTGAGAAAAATATGTAGATCAACAAAAACAAAAAATGCCCCCAAAAATGAATACAAACCTGTGAAATAGGGAAAAATGTGTAGGACACAATGTTAAATGAAAATGGGCTTCAAAATATCAAGTATTCGGCACTTGCCATTTGTAGAAAAGAAACATTTGGAAGGTCATAGGTTAATGTTATGATGTTAAAAATATTCCTATTACTGTATCCTTTAATGTTCATATATTTTTTAATTAAAATATTACAAAGTTATAAAAAAAACTCTCCTGGTTAGAAAATGATTACAAAAAAGTCCTCTGAATTGGTCAGTTTTGGATAAACGTACATGGGTTTAGTAGAGAGAGAAGAAACAATAAAGACAGTCATAGATAAAAGGAGTAAAAATAAATATTAAAAAGTAATGGAGTAAAATCATAAGTCATACTTTAAGATGGAATGTACACATGGTGTTAGGATTATGTTAAAGAAAGAAAGAAAGAAAGAAAGAAAGAAAGAAAGAAAGAAAGAAAGAAAGGAAGGAAGGAAGGAAGGAAGGAAGGAAGGAAGGAAGGAAGGAAGGAAGGAAGAAAGAAAGAAAGAAAGAAAGAAAGAAAGAAAGAAAGAAAGAAAGAAAGAAAGAAAGAAAGAGAGAGAGAAAATGAATTCTGGAACATTGGTTCCAGGATTCCTGCTCTCTACCCACGGATTTCAGGATCAGAGTATACACAAGTCCCTTCTATCAGTTGGCACGGAATTATTCTATATTGTCTATAACCTGTCCACATATCTTCAGATGCTTCTAACAAGGTCAAGATATTTTTAAATACCTAATACTACATAAATAAATGTTGTTATGTTAATTAGAGAATAATAAGAAGGAAAAAGACATCTGTTTGTGTACAGTAAAGACAGGTTTATCTGGGATTTCTGATACGTGGTTGGTTGACTCTATAGATATAGAACCTACAGTACAGACAGTACATGCTTATTTAATTCTTTCATTTTGCCAAAAAAGGAAATTAAGTAAACAAACAAATAAATAAAATAGGTCTTTGTTTGGTGTCAAAGCGAATGAGCTAAACTATCATTCATGAGAACATTATGGTACGGTCGAAAAGAGGGAATGAGCAGATTGAGTTCTTGAAATTAACTACCATAAATAGATATTAAAAACAATCATGAGCAACATAAAGTTCAAAACTCAAATCTAAATTGAGGCCAGCAAAAAGCCTCAAACATATAGACACGATGATAGGGTAAGTGTGGAAGGAAATGTAGTTTGAGAAATGAAATACAGAGAGTTATTGCAACTCCCACACTTGTCGGCGATTGGTGTCACAGAGTGGACCGCTGACTACACACACTGAGGTGGAGTCTGAGTCCTTCAAGAGCCCAAGGGGAGGGTACCATAAATAAGAAGATCTGCCTGTATGATTGAAAGGGTGGTAGTTAAACAGAAAGAAGGTGTAGCATCATCTGTGTCCTTTAGGGCAGCGAAAGAGAATCTCTGCCTTACTGCAAAGAAAGCCCAAAGGAGAAAAAAAAATGAAGACATCCGGCAAGACTAAGAAAAAAAGAGATGGTAGTACACTGTGGCCATCTGGGTAGCTGAAGTTACCCATGCAGAAAAAAAAAAGGTGCATAGTTAATAGGTCACTTACGAATGATTATCAGCCTACCAATGACCCAGACAATGCCCCCCCCCCCAATTTCTGTTACACTAGGTTCTGGAGGTTATACTAATTTCTCAAGGACAAAACCTTCCAAACAGATTTCATTATTGAAAACTATGATGCCTACTTAATCTTTCATGATTATTTATTTTGCCCTTTTAGGCAAGACTGTAAGGTTAAAATCTCAATATAATAAAACAGATCTGTGAATTTAATTAAGCCATTCCACTGACGGAAATGGAGACTTCTGCGGAAAGAGAAACCATGCTTACCTGCTACAGAAGTTCTTTGTAATAACTTTTGTCTCTTCATACATGATCAAGTCCCCATGAGTAATAACTGCCATGGTTGTTAGCAAAATTGACCATCATTTTCGAAGGCTATAGATTTTTCAATTAGAAAGGTTTTGACAGCATTGTGTGGAGTGACAGCATCACAGTCTAAATGCTGGAGGCGTTTGAGCCTGTGTAGTATGTGGATTTTGGTTTGTCCTGTATTTAGTATGTCTCCTTGCTGCCTCCCACTCGTGAGCACATGCTGTTGTCAGTTTCACAGGTGATTGACATTACTGTGCTGGTAACGTCTGTGGGTCCTAGTGGATGAACTTCAGTGAACATTTTATTTTAAATAGATTGCTTATGGTGGCATGGCAAAGGTTATCCTACCACCTGGAAGCTCCGCATTTTTCCTTTCCCCAATGAAGTCATAAGGTAAAAGTGTGAAGACTCTTTAAAACAAATTGTTGATTTGATATTTCATTACTTCAACGGATAGGTACGTGGGTATTTTTAAAACATAATTTAGTTATGTTTGCCAATAGCAGCTCAAAACTATTTAATAAAAATGTAATAAGAATTTTTAAAAAATAAGAAAAAAAGAGCAGCTTCATGCCATGCCTTTTAGAGGGGAAAGGGGAGGACCAGTACTCAACTAAGGACTGTTTGATCTCTCCTGCCCTGGTCCCACATGCCAGGCAGGTGAGAACCATAATGGTGAGTGAGTCCTGAGTAGATAGGTGGAAGAGAGAGAGAGAGGCAAAGTTGCTCATGGGCTAGGAGAGAGAGGTGGATTTGAGAAGGCAACGATAGTGGGGGACAGACAGACATGAATGGCCTGCTTACACATAGACTCCAAGGTGACATCTGTGCCTTTGTGATTGACAAGCGCCAAGATTTGGTTTGAGCCTCTGAAGCAGGAGAGGTGGCCTGTGTTGATGTCTGTGTTGCCACTGACGGCCATTCAGAGACATGCACTCTGTGCCACCATCTGGAACCATGATTGTGTCTGAGAGACATGCCGCCACAGGGGATCGTGCCAATCTGAGTGGCCTCTGCTACTACCTTGGACCATGGTGATCTCCAGGCTAAGACTGCTGCTGAGAATCATGCCTGGGTCTGTGGTTCCACCACATCAGGGATCTACGTTGGAATGTGGTGGCCCATGTTACCACCTAAGGCCAAGCGAATGCCCAGGGTCTAGGTAACAACCTGTGACCATGGTAGTGTCTAAGGGTTGTGCCTCCAAGATGGCCATGCTGATTTGAGTGTTCAACACTGTTGCCTGTGGTCATGATATTATCCTGACCAGAGCCTCTGCTGAGAGAACTATCTGAGTTTTTGAACCTATCATAATTAGTGTTGATGGTCATAGCTTGTAATACCATCTAAGGCCATATCAATACCAGGGACCTGGGCTGACCCCTGGGGACATGTTGGTATTCTAGGGCCATGCTATCAATGGGGATATGTGGTCCAGGTGTCCTGTGCTACCTCCTAGGTATGCATCACTGCAGAGATAGGAGGCTGGGTTGTAGTTCATGGCTCCTGTTACCAACAAGGACCCTGCAGATGTTAGCCACTTGAGACCTTGTTGGCATCTGAGGGCTGCCACCTAGGCCGTAATGATTTGGGTGGCCAATGCTGCCACCAAGACCATGGTGACATACAGCCTTAAGCTGCTGCTGAGGGCCATATTGGGTTGGTAGTATTGCTGCAGCTAGGGTTCGTGTCATGCTGCACTGAACCTGCCCTCCACTTGCCCTGGGATAGCTGGCCCTACCCCTCACTGGATACTGCAACAGGACAGCTGCCCCCCTGCACTTGGAAAAGATGGCTCCACCCATCAATATGGACATATACTTCATCTGGGAAGCATATTAGAGCTGACCCTACAGGAGGAGGCACAGGTGAGCCAGTCCTGAGGGTATGAGAGGAAGAAAACTGGCTCTGCATATCTGTTGTATACCCCCTGTGACAATCAGGACAGAAGGCCCTACACATCACCTGGGCAAGACAGTCGAGTTGGCTAATGGGGGGTGAGCATGGGTGAGATGACCAGAGGGCCTGACAACAGGCTCCGTTCCATGCTGCAGGCTGCATTGGTGGACTGGCCAAGGACTACTGGAGAGCTCATCCAGGTGTTGACAAAGGATGACAGCTGGCAGACTGAACAGTCCAATTACCCAGACCCAAAATCAGGGCCATAAGTTGGCCCTCTCCAACATCATCCTTATCTATGAACTATTGGAGCATGAGAAAGGGACGAACCTACAGAACAAAAGCAGCAGGATCTCTACAACACAGGACAACAAAAAGATCTCCTAGAGTAACTCAGCAAGAATCTTTTAGAGATGGCACTGTGTAAGCCAGAGTCCTCAAACCAGACCAATCACTCACAGCAGTAAATGCTTGCAAGTGAAGATGAATATACAAAAGGGTTATTTAAGATGTTTCAAGTTTACAATAAAAACAAACTAGGACAGTATACAATAAACCCTTCTGAGCATAAAATAAAATGTATTCAGTAGTTTAAAGAATCTCCAATATCAGCTGTATCTCACTGTGTACTTAAATTTAAGATTTGTATGTATATGTCAGGTTGGGATTTTATAGTATACTCTTGCATGTATGACCAACTTTTTGGCACTGGTACATGCTGCTTTTATCTACAAATTTCCCATTGAAGAAGCAATAAAAAAGCAAGAAGAAAAAAGTCTCAAAGAAAAGAAGGAGAAATCTCAAGGTCAGAGTCTTACACTTAGCTCAGAATGGTGTGGAACATAGAGTGGTCAAAAACTTGAGACAGTCTGCTCACCGTAGCTTCCTCAACCTAACTTCAGGAGACTGAATTGAGTGGATGAACTAAAGGGAATGCCATTACACTCCAAAATCTCATATCTGACCTCACATTGAAGTATCAGAATAGATCTATTCTGATATACCTACCATATACCTCTTACATAACTATTATATACCTAACTTAATAACCTCCCTGAATACACAGGACTCATAGTCCCCATCTGTCCTATTTATTTTAAAATACTGCTGTGCTTCATCAAGTCTTTTTTGATTACTATAGGAGATAAGGCTTATTATTTTCTATTATTGATTATACAGTGTAGTATGTGTGTAAGCATGCCCTTTTTATTTCTTTCAAGGGACAAAAAAAAGGCAGTTAATTAGGTAATTCAATAATATAGAAATTTTTAATTTTACTTGGATCACAATAGGATTAAACATATTTTGCAAGAAAAAGTGATTACATTATTTTCAAGGAATTGATTGTTGGAGCCTGAATTCTGTAGCCTACGCAGTCTCCTTTAGTAAATGGAACAGTGAGAGATTACTCTTGGCTTCTTTTGACAACTGATTCAGAATGTGATTTGTACCCAAGGCTAAATCCATTTTTATTCCAAGAAAGGCATTTCCTCTTGACCAGGGCAATATTGGGTGTTGTATTCTTTCTCCCAAAACATGACAATTCTTTTAACTCTGTGGGAATTCAAGCTCAATGTTGAACAAACACACACACACACACACACACACACACACACACACACACACACGTGAAAACACACATCTGTGTCTTATAATACAAGCCTTTCCTTTTGTTCAGCTTTCTGCAATCTTGTTAGTGACCTATTCAGTTTGGCTGGATTATAGAGTTTACATGTCTCATTCCTTTTATAAGGACTAAGGTCTAAGATATTTTTTTTTCCATATGATGGAAAAGATATAAGAAAATAAGAGACCCCAAATACCTGTCACAAATTATCCAAAGAGGCCATTTCTTATCGTGGTCAACACCTAGTCTGGAGACCTTTACAAAGTTGGCAGGTTTGGAAACAGATGTGCCTGATATTAGCAGGTTATCCTCTCAGTTTCTTCCGCTGGAAAGCGATGATAATAATAACATCACTGGGAGATTGTTTGGGGAATCGACTGTGAAAAAGACAGAAAAAATGTTTAATGAACCATTATTTACAACATGGCTGGTCCATTAGACCCAACAACTTTTCCCTTATGTTAATGACAATATTTCACATGGTTAGTTTGAAGCTTCCGTTTCCTCTGCCTTGTTATCTGCCAGTTGAATACTGCAACATGTTCTTCACAAGATAAACTCCCTGAATTCAAACAGCCATGTCTTTGGACTCCACTGGCATTGCTTACTAGTTGCGAGGTCCTGCTCAATAATTAACTCTGGGTCTTGAAGAAACATCCTTGCAACAGTGGCATAAGAGGGTATCTCATAACTACTTTAAATTGTAGAAGGGACAGCATGGCACTTGAAAAAAAAAGCACCTAGCTCAGCACCTGGCACACTGTCATATAAAATTGTTAGTCCTCTTCACCTATCATTTAAAATGTTTGTAACTGTAGAAATGGTTAATTTGTCACTGATATCATCAGATCTGTATATCCTGAGAACATTTTCTGAATGAATATCTATCGTATTCAGTTGCTGACAGAATTGTGAAATGATTTTCACAATGAGTTTTATCTTCCAGGTGTTTATCAAAAGCCTCATAAAGTCTGTCCGTCTTGTTTTCAAAATGTATTATGCCAATAGGAATGACTGACAAGACTTTTTTGGAAGGTGACATGGATTCAAAAGAAGATTTGTCATATGGAGATGAGCGACAAAACAAATATAAAGTAAAATAAAATTCTAATTCCATGAGATGCAACAGCACAATGTTTAATAGGTTGCAATTTAACAGACTTTCATGGAGAATTGTGCTCTGGACAATTCAGAGATGTTGATGACCATATGTTAAATTCCTCAAGGTACAGTAAGTGGGGCTTGCATGTTTGTTAAGGACATCTGAGGCCATCAGTAACATATGTACTGGATGGATTCATAACGCACATGCTTTCTGGGGAATTGTATGGGAACATCATAGTCTGAATGAGGAATTTTCATCCCCTTTTGTACAATTAGGAAGAATATAGTTTTGCATTAAAACTCAATAAAGCCTTCCACCACTTATTCCTGAAATATGTGGAGCTTCCCGGATCCTGCTTTTTTTTTTTTTAGAATTCTTCAAACAAATTTTTAGTCTTGTTTCTTACACATTTTGTCCATATTTGGGATGATCAAGAAGTCTGATAGGTTGTATGTTTTTCTGATGATCTCATCAGTCTCATCAATAGCATCATTTTCAAGTCACCTATTAATTTAGTTTATGTACAGTGTTGTATATAAAATTGATTTAATCCTCACATCACCACTGTAGCTTTTTTAATCTTCATTTTATACATCAGAAGGCTAATACTCAAGAAGTAGCAATTTTCTCAAAGTCCTTTAACAGTGAGACGATAAAAATCTAGATTTTCAACTCATTATAAGATGGACTTTTTTCTTTCACGTGAATAAAATGACACATTTTGAGGAATATTAAGGATAGATATATGATAATAGCTGAATACACCAATAACATGACTTTATATGAGAAATATAGGTCCTATGGAGATTTGAGAAGTATTTTCAAGGTTAGATAAATTTATATTTTCTTAAATATTCACTATGAATGAAAGTATAAAGTATTTTATTCACAATGTATAAAAGCTTTATGATTATAACAACTCTTGAGAGTCATGACTTTGTTATTGAACACTTCAAGTGAATTATTTGTACTCATAATTCAGAACAGTTAACAACTCTCCAGTCAACAAGTTCAAGATATGGGTCATAGAATGTAGAAGAATGAAAAAAAAAAGTATACACATCGTCTTCTTTGTTAATATCGTTGATAGCTGCCCTTCACAAGAGTGTGCTGTTTCTGTATATGGGAGTCTGTAGCCTCATGCTCTCCCCATCACTGTGACAAAATTCCTGACAAAATCCTCCTATGGGAGAAAGATGTATTCTTAGTCACACACTCACAGAGGTCAGTTCACAATTTATTTTTCCCCATGTGCTTGGGCAGAATATACTGGCAGCAGGAACAGGTGACACAGGAATATCTTCATCTCATTACATACAGGAAAGAAAAAGGATGTGACAGGAAGGGTCCAGAGATAACATAACCCTCTATGACCTCATACTTCCACTTAGATCTCACCTCTTGGGTGTTTATAATCGAGACAAGTAACACCGCCCACTGGAGAGTGAACTTTTAGTCCATAGATCCTGAAAGAGGAAGGAGACAATTCACACCAAAACATAACAGAGGGAATTGGGAAATGTGACCTATTCTGTTGATAGTAACATATCCAACTGAAACATATCATTCTGTAACAAATTGAAGAGAAAAATCTATAGAGGAAGCTTTGTATGACAGATGAAGAAAAATCTAAGATGTAACCCATTTAACTCAAAACTATTTTCATTTTAAAAATAAGAGAAAACTTAATGTTGATATATTGTAGAAAATTTGAGTTGTCAGTTAATAAACTATTTTCTTAAAATGTCAGAGACTATATTTTCATTTTTGCTATAAAATTCAGAAATGGATAGGGCTATTTTGATTATTATGAAAGAATGAAGAGATTTGTGGTCATCTTCCACCACCTGGGAGATGACAGAGGCGGAACACAGTGATCACATTTTTTCTCTGAATAGTAGTAACAAAAACTGGTAGCAATCCAAATACATACATATATGACCATGAATTTGATTCCATTGGTAAATATAGTGAGAATGACCACTGAGGGGTCAAAGGTTCAGTGTCTCAGCATGCACACCGCAAACAGGAACATGAAGCATTTTGCCAATAGTCTTGCTTTTTAATGTGAACTGAATTAATTGTAAATTGTTTGTACCTTTTATATGGTATTATAACTGTTTATTAGAACATTTTAACTAATTTGACTTTTATTGCATAAACTTATATTAAAATTATTGTAAATGTGTGAAGCTTCCTGATAATCTGTTCCTTCTAAGCACCTTCCTCTGTGTCCTATACAAAGTTCAGGAGCAGACACTTAATGCTCATAACCGCTTGGACTGGTGGATTCACATCAGGTTCCCTGATGAACAGACCCATTCACTTGCCGCTAGGCTGCACAATCTTCGGTTTAAGATTAATTGACACTTTTCTCTTCAATTCCCTCTTTTCGGTATCCATCATTTCCTTCCGTGTCCCCTGGGCACTCGTGTCATTGATCACAAAAGATTTAATGCCAGTACTTTTGATTGCTCATTTTGAACACTTGTGAAATATGGGACATCTGGACATTTCATAAGAATGAATGATGGACTGATGAAACAGCCGCATGGACACACGACCCAGTGGATATGGAGATGAGCTGGACAGATCTCACTTTCTACCCAACAGGAAATCTGATTGGCTTCAGCTGTATTGCTGCTACCATAGCCGGCTGCTATTAGCTCCCTGGCTCGCTGCCTGATTCAAGTAACTGAGTAAGGTGCAGTACCAAGAGGGACCATTTTGGACATACTGAAGGAGAGTTAGGGGGTGTCTGAGACCTTGTGGAGCAAGCATTGTAGTTTCTCACCTAATTTATTGCTTCCTCTTGCCTCCTTCCACTGATCCCTAAAAGATAACCTATACCTGCAATGCATCTCAGGATATGTGTCCAGGACACATAAGTCTGTTGCTGGGGCTGTTATAGCCCTCAACCCTCATTCCTCTCTTAGCTTCTCTTTGATTCTCTGATTTTTTTTCACTAAACATGTGTACCATGTGCCTGCTCTACATAAAGTTAAGGAGAATCAGAGAAAATTGCTTACTTAGTTCAAGTCACAGAACTGGCAAATAACAAAGCCAAAAGACACAATTTTAAACCTAGTAATTTATGTATTCATTTTTCCAAATATTTTAAAGGTTATTTAATTAATATTTTATTAAGATCAGACACAATGTTAAATCTAAAGTGCAAACATGGAGCTAATAGTACCAGAATAAAACAGATGCCCACGTAACAGTTACAGTCTAGTTGGGAAGCAGACAAAGGCATTGCAGCATCCATCACCTAAAGGAGGGACACATGGTTAGGAGAACTTATAAAGCAAAATTTTGAACAATATCAGGAAATTGTTGAGAGCCTTCATAAAGAAATACTTCTAATGACCTAGGGAATGGTTAAAGTACTTGCCTTTCAAGAAAGAGGACCAAAGCAAAATGGACATTAAATGCCAGTTGCTTTTCACAAGCTGCCTGTTACTCCAGAATCAAGAGGCGGAGACACCGGTGACTCAAAGCAAATTTTTAAAGAAAACTATCCATATCACTGAGCTCTGATTTGATTGAGGGACCTGCCTTCAAAATAATATTGATAAGAAATTGAGAATGATTTCCAAATTGGCCATGAGTTTCCACAGGCACATAAAATGTACAACAGACAGAAGCAAGTGGCAAAGAAACTTCATTTTATCTTATATTAAAATGTAAGGATTATCTAAGCAAGAAAATAATACTTAAGATGAAATAGGGCAGGTTCAATAGTCATAGATCAGGAGTTGTCATTTTAGTAAGGAACACCTCTGGATTTAAAGCAAATAGGGGATCAAAGTGGAATTAAAGATTTGTCTTCATTTTTTTTTAATTTACCATTACTTTTTTAAATTTTTTTGATTTGTCTTCATTTTTAAGAATGGCAAACAGAAACTGAATAATTACAGGCATATTGTTATTGTGAAGTCAACACTTCTTTCTTTTCATTTTCCTCTTTCTCCTTTCTAGTCATGTGTCCTTCCTTCCTTTTCTTGTCCTTCTCTTGTCTCTCTTCCTTCAAGCCATTGGTTTTTGGAGAGAATTAACATGCTTGAAACTTCTAGAAAGTTCAATCTAGAGTTACCAAGACCTTCAAGTGGATAGAAAGAGAAAGGATTAACAATAGACAAGTCACTTTCCATGTCATACATGAACAGTATAAGAAATACATTGATATCCAGTTGGATGGTGTTTGGGGGCAGATAAAGACTTTTGTCTCTCAGCTAAATGGAGGAGAGCATCTGCTGGATTAGGTTATTTAAGTTATCTAAGGTAACCAGCCCTTTTACAAATGCTGAAGGGTCAGAAGGCAGTGAATTCACAGAAACAAGCAGCCCAAGGAAGGTGGCTAATACAATAATCCTTACCATTGGTCAAGCATACAAATATGCTTCTATTACACACAATTTCTCACAGTGCCTGACACAGTCATTCCATCTTAGAGACTTAGTTGCTGCTTTTGTTAGTAGAACTTCAAATTCATGAATATGGTCTGATTTTGGTGTTCTTACATATATTTGACCACAAATTTCCTAGAAGATTGATGGATACATAGTGTTTCCGTTTGTTAAAATGTCTTTGTGCCACAGTTCCCTACAGATCAGCCCTAAACACCTAAAATGTGAGTCAGTCTGTTCATGAACCTTTCTGGAGATATTAAACATTTTAGTTTCTGTGTTCTGCTTATAGATTTATCTACTGTGTTCATCAATGCTCTTGTATTCTCAAGTATTCTAATGATTATTTATTCCTATGAATTAGATTTTTATCTCATTAAAAAAATAACAAGCTAGCTAAAAGGCTTTTATTTTCAAACCAGTGTTCACAATTTAAGTAACACAAGTAGTGTTGAGAGCTACAAGACAGGGCTTAGGGAGGTAAATCAATATTTTACCCGATAAGTAAGGTACTTTGTTCTCAAGAAGAGACCTTGAGTATTTGACGATTTTTTTATTCTTCCTCATCCTTTGATTTTGGTTCCCCCTCCATATAATGACAGATGTACATTAACAAACCACTCAAATAATGACTGGGTCATGTTTGAAAATCTGTGGTTGCTATCTGCTTGCTTTCAGAATAAAATATATGTATCATATCCTGAGGTTTAAGGATCTTCAAATATTGATGCCAAGCTATGTTTAAACTTTATGTCTTAACATACATATCAGCCTGAGCACCACACTTTTCTGTAAATGGAGGGTTCTCTGTCCAGACCCATCCTGCATCCACTTTGAAATAATCACTCAGAGGCCTAATATCAATTACAGAATGTTTGGCCTATAGTTCAGGCTTATTAATAACTAGCTCTTACATTTAAAGTACCCATTTCTATTAATCTATGTATTGCCACATGGCCATGACTTTTGCCAGTCTGCTGGTCTGCTTGCTTTTTATGTGACTGCTTCACATCTCCCATGACTATGCCCTTCTTTCCTTCTTTCTCTCTGTATTCAGTTTGGCTTTCCTACCTAGCTATATTCTGCTTTGCTATAGGCCAAAGCAGCTTTTATTATCAATCAATGAGAGCAACATATACTCACAACTTACAGAAGAGTTATCCCACAACACTGTTCTTCCAGAATTACTAGTGTTTCCAGAAAAATGTGTGTCTCTCCTTGGTTTTTCACAAGCTCCTTCTCCCTTATGAAATTCCTTCTTTTTCTTGTAAATTACTAGGTTAGAACTCATCACCTATTTCACTGTTCTCTTTGAAGGGCATCCTGGAGTACCGTTTTCTGACAGCTCAGAAAGAACAGTAAGTTCACTTCTGGGAGATCCATCACCCCCTTTCCCACCTCCATAGGCACCAGGCCTGCAAGAGGGGCACAGATATACCTGCTGCTAGAACAATTTTACACATTAAAAGTAACAGTAACAAACCTAATTTACAGAGCAAAGAAAATGGAAATGTATTCATGACATTTCATAGAGTTTCTTTCTCTATTTTGCCACTAATTCCCTGGGCAATTATCATCAGTTTTTCCATACAATGCATATCTCCAAACACAGCATGGAATCTTCCAGTACATTGGGAGAAGCAAAGAGTTCAAAATTAGGCAGATCCTCTCATTCTGCCATGATCACGTATCAGCTGTGCTTACTGTTTATGCAAATCATTCTTATTTCTGTTTACTTTCTTATAGAACTTGGATAGAAAGAACATTATATAAGGGTTACAACAATTGGATTATAATGGAAATTTGGATGATATCTAACCTAAGTGCGGACTAAGCGCCTACTGTGAAAGAACCAACTATATTTAGGTTATAACAAGTGTTATCTCTTTTAACTCCCAGGAGCTACATAATTAATTTTCTCTTTTTATTTTGACCTGTTTTTCTACATAATTCTATTTTGTCTTTCTTTAAAGAACAACTCATGGGGACAGTCCTAGTATTTGTGAGCATCAGAGTTCACGTGTCTGTGCAATCCTCACTACTAACCTTTCTCTCTGAGCCTAAACAAATTCCAGCATCTACGTCATTCTCAATGAATGACAGTCCTTGCAAAAATTTCATGTAAAATTCAATAAATAGCTAACACATCACTGTATGGCTAATATAATACCCCAAGTCAGATATTTAATTATCTTGGTTCAATGACACATTTTTTTTTAAAATCACTTTAATGTTAATCAAATGATTGTTGTAAATATGTTAACTATGGTAGAGGTTTATATTTTTTCATTTCAATAACAATATTGTGCTTGAGAAAAAACTTTTCTTTTTACAAAAGAAAAGGGTCTAAGAAGGAATGTTACAGTAATATCATGTGGAAAATCCCGTTGTTATCTGTGTGTACTCCATGCATCTTATTTCTCTTTTGCACCTGATGCAATGGACTCTGATTCACAGGCTTTGGCATACGCCGATTTCTAGACTCCATCATGCAGCTTCTATTTCAGTGCCTACATATGGAGCTCTTTTCTAGATCATCTTGTCATACCCCTCATTTAAAAGTCAGTCTTTCACATAACCCAATGTGAGCTTTCACGTCGGTTTCACTGTCTAAGGATCACTGACGGGAAAAACAGCATCCATATACCACGATGCCTTTAACCAGGTCTCCCCTCAACAAGATCACAAGTAGAGATATAAGCTAAGTCAAGACTACAACCACTGTTTCACCCTGTGGTCCCGGGCTTGCCTTACATTGTACAGTTTCTGTGGTAATCAATGAGATATCTTCAAAGAAATGTGTGGGTCTGAGGACCCATCTTTATTTTAGGTAAACTGGAGACTTTGGTTTTTATTTTGTCTTGACTCCCTCTCCTCTCTTCCTTGCTTTTCTTCTTCTCTTCCTTTGCTTCATTTCTTCTCCCACTATATTCTTCCTCCGCCCTCTCTTCTGTCTTTGTCATTCCACATCATTACTTCTCTAGCAAGAGTATTTGATATTCAGTCTCTTAAGTTAATTTTGACAAATCAGACATCAATACTTCATCAGTGTTTTTTCCTTATATCTAAATTTTATCCTTTTTGAAGACAAAATTAGACAGATGCTGCCAAACACAATTCTGCAAGCTAAGAAACTCAACATATAGGAAAGTTTCCGATTCTTGCATGATGTATGGTTCATTTTATTCACCCTTAACTCTCACCCTGAGCATCCAGGGAATAATGTGTTCCCTCACATAAGTTGTCTCTATTCACCAAGCAGAGTAGGGTACAGGATAGCTTTTCTTCTCCCATTTTCCATACCTAGACATTTGGTGATTATGTAGATATCTGCTCTTTCATAAACAAATCATTTTCCTTCCAAAGCAACAGATCTTTAAACTTCACTTCACCAACTCCATTGACCCCAGATGTCCTTCCTTTCACTGTGGCTTCAAGCTGGTTTGAAAACTATATGCAATGTTTGCTTTCACTTCTATAATCCAAACAAGAGCATTCATCATAAAAAAAAAAAAAGTTTGCACACAGCTCACCACAATCCCTCCCTAAGTTGTTCAGGACAAAGACAGATTTTACCCGATAGCTTTGGCATTCTCTATACTTAGATGTTGCTATCACTCATTGCTGTCATCAAAAACAGTGCGTCCCTCAAATTTTCAAAATTGCAGGTTTGCAGGGCAATGCTTCAAAACAGCTCTGTTCTGCCATTGTGATTAGAGATGAGGGTACATGGCAGATATAGGCATCTTTGGAAGAGACAAGCTTTGATACCTGTCACAAAAGCATTGAGGGTAAATAGGGGGATGGAAGGCCTGTGTGCATGAGAGTATGAAATGCCAGGAAAACCAGTCCATAATCACCAGTGAGGGGAAAATGGACAAATTACCAACTTGATTCAAATTATGTTTATTGCAGGTGTTTCCTGTAAAAGGCATACTCCCAAACTAATTATACCCAAATGGCTACTTAATAGTGCCAGGTGGCTTTCTGGTAATCTTTTCAATCCTATACCCAAATGTGCATCTTTTAAAGCGTATGACCATGCACGAAAAAATACAGTATGTTCCTTTCCATGAAGCTACACAATGAGTTTGCAGGATAACACCCATTTTACATAGTTAATGAGAATATCTAATGAGAAAGTTAAGCGTGGCTGCAATGGCACATTTTCCCTGGTTTTTAATGAATACTGACATTTGTGTTCAATTAATGATGACACATATAATCATGCAAGACTTTGCTCTGATTTCAACACAGTAAGGCCAGACCATAAGGAGGCCTCCCTGTGTGATCAGATCAAAGCCCCTATGCAGTGTGTTTGTTCAGAGCATGGCCGAGACCAATTAATCATATTGCTATAATTTTAAGTAACATGGCCAAAGAGCCACTGGGGAAAAGTCAGGGAAGGGCACAGGTTCATGTCATGAAAGAGACAAGGTCTCACGCCTGACAATATCTGTTTGCAGCTTTCTGCTTTGCAAATTTGCTCATGGGCATATAAATTAAATTAGCTCACTTCATTTTTAGCAAGAGATATTAAAAATTATACTTTGGTCATGATATATAGCACATTAACTACAATTATGTCAATATGTCTTTTTCTGCCTCTTCATGCAGTTTTTGATTTTTTCCTTCCATCTTACTTTGGTGAGCTCTTTGGAGCAACTATAAGTGCTAAGTGATAATGAGAAAATTCTCCTAAGGGGATCGTTTGGAATTGTTATGCAGTTCAAATAAATCATCACTTTAGAATTCTAATCAGCAAAATTTATATTCTAAATGTGAGGTAATTATGGTGGCCCATCACAACTAGATTGATTAATATGTAAATGAAACTAATTCTCCTCCAAAAGTCAATATAAAACAATGTGTAGATATATCTTCATAGAAATCAGGATTCGTGTGACTGAGAATTTTCCTGTGGCTGTAATAAGATAACCTAATAAGTGCAGCATAGGAAAGAAAGACTTTATTTCAGTTCACGATTCAAAACTCAAGTCCATCATGGCAGGGAAGGCAAGACAGCAGGAACTTGAAGCAGCTCATCACATTGTGCCCACAATCAGGAATCAGAATGCAAAGAATCCTTATCCTTAACTCATTTATTCCTTTTACCATGGACCTGCGGTCCCAGCACAGGAAATGATGTCACCCACAGTAGGCGTGTCTTTCCATCTCAACCAGTAAGGAGAATTCCATAGAGGTATTCCGAGATACCTCTCTCCCAGGCGACGCTAGAGCTCATCAGTTGATAATTAAGATTAATCGTCCCAGGAATTTTTAGGGGAAATCTGATATTGAAATAACAGCACTACTTTCCTTTCCTGCATCTTTTGCTATACTCTTGCCATTTGCCTGTCACCATTCTTAACTTAGACACTTAGACTGTTGCAGCAATGCTTCGTGAAGAAAAGCCTAGTAAGAGAGAGGTAAAGGCAGAAGGAAAACTACATGGACCCCAGGCAACAGACATGGTCCAAGACTCAAAGGTTTAGTGAATAATGTACCAAATATAGAGGATGGATTTCACATGCTCCTTTCCCCTCTTATTTAGTTAAAAACTGCATCTTCCCTAGACTGGTTTTTGTTGGGGGTTTTCACACAATACAAATTAAAACCTTTTAAACTTGTTTTTTTATCCTAAACATCACCTGATGCAATTTAAAAGGCAGATTAGAGTTCTTTTGTGGGATGAGGTTATTAGAAACCATTAGGAGATTCCAGTTTAATTGATGCACCATCAATATCTATGCTTCAAAGATGCCCATGTGGGTACTTCTTTTCAGTCAGGTGAAGAAGCTCACTTGGGCCTCATCCTGTCTGTGTTTTTGGTGTTTTGACACAAGTATATGGACTGCTGGACTGATAGGACAGAAGGTCACTAATATGAAAACCTATTCATTCAAGTAATCATAGAGCAAATGTATGTCCAACACATATTGTGTCGTGTTCTGTCCTAACAGTCTCAAAAACAACAGAGACCAAGTTAAAAAATTCCCACATTCAGTTATTCCACTGTCTTTTAGAAAGAAGAAAATTATAGTAATTTTTGAGGTAAATGAATTTGTTTACAAATCTCTAAGAAGTATAAAAAATGTGAGTCACCTACAGCTGGTGCTTATGTGGAACACAGATTGGAGAAAATATCCATGTTAGGTAAACACCTTAGATGTTAGAGATGGGGGGATATGAAGATAACGACTGAAGACAAGCAAACACTTAACATCCTAAAATCTGAGAAAAAGCTTATAATATGGAGTCACCAACATAAGCATCTTTTAGAGACTGGTTATAAAATGCCTCTCATCTAGTAGTATTTTGAATGTTTTGTCCATAGCTGATGATGTATTCTGGAGTATTTAGTAGGTCCCTAGCTGGAGGAAGTAGGCCAGTGGAGAAGATATTTTTTCCTTTCTGTGGTCTCTTTTAGTCAGTCTCACTCTGCTTCCTTATTGGCCATGAATAGGCAACATCCCCCTTACACATCAGGCTCCAGCAATGATGTTTTTCCCAAGCATATGGGGCAAAGATACAGTGAACTTTCTTAACAAGGAGCCAAACGAAATTCTTCCTCTTATGTGTAACTTGTTTCTTACCTTAAAGGATCCCACAGTTAAGAGACTGTCTGTTTTAATGGAGACATTGAACTTCTAAAGGGTTAGAAACTTTAAAGAGTCTGAGACTGTCAAAGTACCATATTTTATAGTGTAGTAGTAACATGAGATATTAGGACAATTAAGAAAGGAAGTGCTATGGTTTGACAATGATAAAGTTTGTGTGTCAAGTTGACAAGGGATGGGCAGTTCCAGGTTCTTTCAGCGGTCAACTTAACACAGCCTAAAATTACCTAAGGGATAGATATCAAATGGGAGATCTCCAAGATCTGATTGTCATGTGGACAAATCTATGATTAACTGTTTTTATTGATTAATGATATAGGATGCTCAAGGGTACTGTGCACAGCATCATCCTCAGGTGGGCAATCTTTGACTGTATAAGAATGTTCTGAGCATTAGGGAGAGAATAAGCCAGTAAACAGCATTCTTTCAAAGCTTCTGATTTACTTCTAGTCTCTAAGCTTTCTCTTCAACTTCCTACCCTGTCTTCTCACAGTTGTGGATTGTTATCTGGAAATTTAAGCTAAAATAAATCCTTTCTCCTCAAGTTGATTTTGATCATAGTGTTTATCAAAGCAACACAAAAATAACTGTAACAGATGAGTAAATGTTTCTACCAGGCATTTTAACACCCAAATACAAATAATGTATACAGCACATGAGATAAGGTTTGGCTAGACACGCCACAAGAACAGCTTCAGAGATGTGTATGTGGTATAGTAGGGGAACTGGTGAGGATGGAATAAAAAGGTTGCCCGAAGATACCTCATTGACAAAGAAGAGTTTGATTTGCCTTGATTTGTAATGGGAAACTTTGAGGTAAGTAAAGTACGTCTTTAGAGAAACTTTGAATAAAGGTAGGAGAAAGAGGCCATGCAATGTGGCTTTGTTCTTGCAAGTAATGGCATACATAAAGCTCATTATAACCAAGCTTTGTGGGTTTCCTTATTCTGTATTTTTTTTCTGCCAACATCTAGGAGTCATTTACTTTTCTTTCTTATCTGTTCATTTTAACAGTTCCATGTTTGGCAAGTCTCTAGTACATTCTCAGTTGGAAGAAGAAGTAATAAAAAAACTCTTACATGTTCCTACCACACATGCTCTTTAATATTTTCCTTCCACATTATAAGAATTAAAATTAAATATTTTCCACATTGAACTGGTCTAGGGAGGAATAAGGTGATGCAGGAATGCAGTATTAAGTGCACAATCCAATGTTTCCTGGGCATTTTAGGTGTCTTATTATATTATGAACCCATTTAATATTCATACTCCTTATAGAGCTAGGTCTCTCATGTTTACTTTATAGAAGGTTAATAGCTATCAAGAGTGGATACACTATTTGAATGCAGAAAAGAGTCTGGTTTTGTTACAGATACAATGCAAATAACTGCTTATTATTCTTTCTCTGAAAGTTTCAAAGGACAATTTTGTGACATGGAATTGCCTCTAGGAGAGAGTAAACGGGTCAGTCCAATCCACAGCACAAATAACTGTTTCATTGCTTTCTTGTGCGTGCAAGAGTCACCCTATTTATTGGAATCATAGAATCATTTATGATATATTTGAAAAGGATAATGTAGCGTATCATACTCTATTTGGCAAGTATGAAAACCGAGACACACAGAATTCCAAATGCAGAATCAAGCCTATATATTATATATCCTCACTCTTACACCAGTGTTCTTTAATTGTGCTAGATGAAAAGATTTTAGGTCCCTTTGACTCTTCCAGAAATGGTGTGAACATCAACTTTGACTTTTCTCAAGTCAAGGATTATCTGTACCATTAAGGAGATCAGCATCTCCATTTGCTTTCCAAATGTTACTGTAGAATTATTGCTACCCAACATCTGTGGAGGAGATCAGAATTCTCTATGATATGTAGTATAAATAATCCAGAACTGGGCCTCACCTACATAGCTTTCAACTCAACCATATCAGGTGAGTTTATGGAAAAAATCGGAGTGGTATCAAGTCCCAGCTGATATATCTATAACACAGTTCCTGCATTTAAAACTTGGGCATAATTGTAGAAGATAGAGCAGAAAGAATGTAAGAGCCAGAAGGTCAGAAAATTTGCTGTGAGATTGTGCTTACTAGAAATGTGTGAGATGCTGAACCCATAAAGGTTCATCAACATAGCTGCTTAATCAAGATCTGAACAAAGATGACACTAAAGGACATGCTAACATGGAATGGGACATTCACAGGAAATCAACTCTAAACAAAGAAATGCAAACAACTATGGAATACTACAATCAAGAAAAGTGGTCTCCTCTAAGATAGAACACACTGACTGGTTATCCAACCATAAGTCAGCTTTGAGATTGTATACATAGATGTAACATTATATAGGCTGTTTGGTTTGTATTTATGTATTCATACATTTTTATAGCAACAATTAAAGAGAAAAGGAAATGAATTGGGAAGAGAACAGCAGGCCCATGGTAAGAGAGTAAAGAGGATAAAAGACTGATACAATTATAATTTCCATTTTTTTATTATTAAAACAAAATCAGAGACTTTCCGACATTCTACAAGATTTCATATTTAATCAAGAATGGTCAGTATAATTGTGATATCTATTATATCTTAAGTAAGCAGTAAAACTCTTACACTTTAACACAGGGTTCCTCCCCATGCTATTATACTTATTTGGATTGTTCTTCTCTGCTGTATTAAATCCTCAGCCAGTAGCCTTTAAGTTATCCACCCATTTGGGTGTGGCCTCCTTATACACTAAATGCCTATGTAAAGTGTGTGTGTGCTCCCTCTCTCTTCCAGCTGCTGGATTTGGTTGCTGTTCTCCATTAGGGCGACTGTAATCTATGAGTCTACCCCTGAATAAATAACTCTTTACTATACTCAATTCTGAGCTACTGTGGGATTTCTTTTTAGTGTCGGTCTTCACTTCTCATTGCCTTTTCAAGAGATGTTCAAAATATGTTGCCCAGAACTGTTCCTTACTTAATATCTCACCTTGTCTTATCTTAGACAAATGCAATTAGTAGTGTACCTAAAACTGGGACAATGTACATGGCTTGCAGTGACGGTGAACAGACTTCCACCATGTTGGACTGTGTGGAGCAAGCAGGAAGAGCCATATATACCCTAGTAATGGTGCAGCTTAAGTTTGTAAGAAGTACCTAGTATTTTAAGAAACAATCCTTGATAGTAAAAAATTGCAAATACACAATAGGACAGATTCAGACATAAAAGATCAAACTGTCTGAAGATCCAGTTGCAGGGGATCTGACATATTCACACCAATGTACATACAATAAAGTTAAATAAACCATAAAAGTATTTTAAAAAAAAAGTAAAAAGAAACTGTCTTGGGCCTGCACAGGGAATAGAGGTAGGCTAGTAAAACTGAGCTGAATGCTGGGAGAAAGGATGTAGAGTCAGGGAGAAGCCATGTAGCCCCATCGGAGACAGATGTTAGAACTTTACTCGGTAAGCCATAGTCATGTGGTGATACATAGATTAATAGAAATGCATTAAATTAATATGTAAGAGTTATCCAATAAGAAACTAGAGCTAATGGGCCAACCAGTGATTTAATTAATGCAGTTTCTGTGTTATTATTTTGGTCCTGGGCAGCTGAAATGAAGAAGCAGAAAGCAGCTAAAACAACAAGCAGCCCTCCTCCAACAAATTGCTTTGTCTGTTTCCTTTACTGCTTACATGAGGCAGAGTTTCTCAGAAATTGATCATACTGTGTGTAAAAGGCTTTTTGTATGCTAAATACAGAGTTAGGAATGGGCAAGAGTAAGTGTCATTAAGACAAAATCCCTGCAAAGGAGTAACATACAGCAGCAAGATTAATAGATTAAGGGACCAGTACAATGAGCATAAAAAATCCTCTGGAAACCTCTGAGGACATATTTGTAGTAAGTTGAACCCTATGACTATTTAATTTGTATATCATATGTCAGAGGATATTTACAAAGAATTTCTTTCATCTCTTTATATAGTAACTTCCTGTTAGCTATTTCTGTATATATCATGTATTTTTTTAATTCTATCAAATAAAACTTGTATCTTTATATTACCACAGTATTAGTTTAACAAAATACACTGTTTTGTAACTTATTTTGAAGAAAATATTTGGGAATATTTATGTATATATGTATTAATAACATGAAATTCTCAAAGTGCATGTTAAAATGCTCAAATTCTTTCATGCTTTTATTTGATAATGTTTCATACAGTATGACGAATTACATATGAAATTACATGTTTAATAAACTGTCATAAAACCTTCCAATAGTGATTTAAACTACTTATAGTTTATAAATTTGATTTCCATCTTTGCTAGCTTTAGTCTTGCTGGCAATAATTTACTTAAAGAAAGACAATTCTTTGTCAATTTCAGTGTTATGCCTCCAGCATGTAATGAATCCTTATTAAAACTGTACTATCTTATGATCCTATCTGCATTATATTGTCACTATTTGTTTGGCATAAATGATAACAACAAGTGTCAATCACAACTTTTCTAATAAACTATTATCTGAATTAGTGACCTTACAAAAATGTAAGTTAGTAAGAAGAAAAGAAGTACTATATTTTTGCTTAATATAAACAAAAACACCACTTGGCATTGAATTTACATCTTCACCATTTCAAGTTTATTCAGTTTTCAACAAATAAATTTTGGTAGCCATGTTCAACAATTATAATGCAGAAAACATATAACATGTCAGTATTCATTAATTCTCTTGCTAAATGTTTATTTCAAAAGACAAGACACACCTGTATTACATTTTTTCTTTTCTTTTAATTTAATTTATTTTTATTTTTTAAAGAAAACAAACTACTTTTTTATCATTATACATAACAATCCATGTTCCCACTCCCTCTCCTCCACCCCTTTCCTCTATCTAACCCCAAGCCCACCCCAATCCACTCCACAGAAATGTAAGGCGCATTGCTTTAGGGGAAGGTCCATGAAAAATCAGGACAGCCAAAATAATTCTGTTCAATAAAGGAATTTTCAGAGGTATCACCATCCCTGACTTCAAGGTCTATTACAGAGTAAAAGTAATGAAAAGAGCTTGGTATTATCATAAAAACAGAGGTTAACCAATGGAATCAAATCAAAGACCCAGATATTGATACACATAACTATGAATCCCTTATTTTTGACAAAGAAGCTAAAATTATACAACTGAAAAAAGCACCTTCAACAAATGGTTCTTTCATAAGTGGATATCAACATGTAGAAGAATCCAAATAGATCCGTATCTATTCCCAGCACAAACTCAAGTCCAAATGGATTAATGGCCTCAATATAAATCTGACCACACTGAACCTGATTGAAGAGAAGGTGAGAAGTAGCCTTTAATGTATGGGCACAGGAGACCATTTCATAAATATAACACCAGTAACACAGACACTGAGAGCAACAATACATAAATGGGACCTCCTGACACTGAGAAGCTTCTATAAAGCAAAGAACACAGCCAATAAGACCAAAAGACAGCCAACTGAATGGGAAAAGATCTTCACCAACCCCACATGAAACAAAGGATTGATCTCCAAAATGCATAAGAAACTAAAGAAATTAGACATCAAAATTCCAAATAACCCAATTTAAAAATGGAATACTGAACTAGAGAATTTTCAACAGAATAATCTCAAATGGCTGAAAGACACTTAAGGAAATGTTCAACATCCTTAGCCATCAAGAAAATGCAAATCAAAACAACTCAGAGATTTATAGCAGTCAGAATATGTAAGCTATAAAACACCAGTACTGGCTTATGTTGGAAAGAATGTGGAGCAAGAGGAGCACTCATCTGTTGCTGGTGGGAATGCAAATTTGTACAACCACTTTGTAAATCAATATGGCAGTTTCTCAGAAAACTGGGAATCAACCTACCTCAGGATCCAGCAATACCACTTTTGGGCATATACTCAAAAGACGTTCAATCATACTACAAAGTCATGTATTCATTTATGTTCATAGCAGCATTATTTGTAATAGCCAGAACCTGGAAACAACCTAGATTCCCCTCGAGCAAAGAATGGATAAGGAAAATGGCACGTTTACACATTAGAGTACTACTCAGTGGGAAAAAATATGACATCTTGAAATTTTCATGCAAATGGACAGAACTAGAAAACACCATTCTGAGTGAGGTAACCCAGATTCAAAAAGATGAATATGGTATGTACTCACTCATAAGTGGATACTATCTATAAATAAAGTATATTGAGCCTATAGTTCATGATCCTAGAGAAGCTAAGTAACAAGGTAAACCCTAACAAAATCATATATAGATCCATCTGAAAAGTAGAAACAGAAAAGTTCACTTGACAAAATTGGGAGCATGGGGGTAGGGGAAGGGAGGGAGGAAAGGGAATAGGAGGAAAGAAGGGGAGGAAGAGGAGAACATAAGGGAATGGGATAGTCAAGATGGAGGCAGAACAGAGATGAGAGCAAGGAAAGAGATATCTTGGTTGTGGGAGACATTTGGGGGCTGGCAAGAAACCTGGCTCTAGAGAAATTTCCAGGAATTCACAAAAATAACCCCAACTAAGACCCTAAGCGATAGAGGAGAGGATGCCAGAACTGGCCTTGCCCTATAGTCAGAATGATGACTATCTTAAATATTACCATAGAACCAGTAACACATTAACCTTCATCCAGCAACTGATGGAAACAGAGGCAGAGACCTGCATCAATGCACTAGACTGAGCTTCCAAAGTCCAGTTGAAGAGTGGAAGAGTGAGCATATGAACAAGAAGATCAAGACCATGATGGGGACACCCACTGAAACAGTCTACCCAAGCTAATGGGAGCTCAACAACTCCAGACAGACAGGAAAGTAACAAGCATAGGTCCAATCTAGTCCCTCTGAATGTGGTTAACAGTGCCATGTCTGGGTCAGACTGAGGGTTCACTGGCAGTGGCACAGGATTTAGTACTGGCTTTTTGGGAATGTGTATCACATTTTCAAGCTGCCTTCAAGTTTCTTGACTGACAATCTCTCTCAGATAAAACACTAATAAGAAAAGGGATTCTTTTTTGTCTTCTTGCAGTACTATGTTTCATTATTTCCACATACACATCGCTTCAATGATACCCAGTTTCTTAGTAGTTCTTAAGGACAGGTACTATTTGTTCAACCATAACCACAGACCAAAATAAAGATAGGTATGCAAGAAACAAAAGCTATCATTTAACTGATAGTAATATACCTTGCAGATTATCCTTGGGTAAATATTTCTTCATATTCTGTTATATTCTCTGGGATTTAGATTCTGCTAACTAACCTATTTAGCTCCATTTTCCACCCCTACCATCAAGCCTTATATTGTTCCCTGCTTAGACATTATATATCTTGCTATATGAGAATGTCTTTGCTTCTTCTGTTTTGTATTCTCTACCTATGAGGCCTTTCTCCTCATTTCAACATGTCACACACCTTTCATCTAATATCACCTAAGAAGAGGCTCCCTTGCAGTCACCTCCTGAAGTGCTAACAACCCTGTTTCAAACACCCAGCACTTTGAGCACTTGCTGTATTATATCTTTTACTCACAATACAGCACTGTGTTTTTTATTTGCTAATTGATATATAATCTTTGTGAAATGAGAACCGTGTTTTTGTCATCTCTGTCTCTAGTTTTTATTCTGCTGGCTGATTCTGTCCAAAGGAAGAACAAATGAACCTAGGGTGTAGATCTTCAGTCTACCCAAATAGCTCTAGATGCAGTGAAACTCATCAGTTATGACTAAGAAACCACTCCAGGATTTTACTCTGAAGCTTGTAGTCTTGGCTCAGCAATGTCTTAAAACATTTCTTGTATTGTGTTATATAGGAAACTGAAAAAAGTTAAGGCATTCGCAATGCCTTCCTGACTGAAGTGGCATGAAAAGAAATCAGGCTACCTTGCCATAAAGGAAGAAATAGAACAAAACTTATCTGAAAGAAACAAATAAGAAAGCAATTATGCACTTTTAAACAGTAACAGCCATGCTGTATCACAAAGAATGAAAAAGCACAGGTAGAAGTAATATTGATAATTATTTACAAATGGTCTTTATGACTGCATATTCTGAAGCTGTTACCTTATTATGTCACTGTTTAATAATCCTTATCAATAATAATGAAGCATCATTGAAACATAAACAAATACCCATAGAAGTAGTATATATTATTAAGCAATAACAAATATTATTTAGAAAATATATCTTCTGCTCTGTGCATAATAAAGGAAAACTGGAAAGGACAGGTGGCACAGATCTTTAATTCTAGTCTTAAAGGAATTAATAAGGTTTGAGGAAAATCAGAGCAGATTTGCTTTCCCCTCTTGAGTAACTTTGGACCCCATCTTTTGTTATTGTGGTAACACTAGTAAGGGGAAATACCCTCCATACAATTTAATTTACCCTATAAAATTATTGAGGAGTTGGATTTGTTTAGGCCCGTTAAGAACAAATCAAACCAAAAATAAAAGCAAAAATTAAAAATAGAATCTATCTCTTTTTACCTCTGTCCACTGGGTAAGTATACATAGTATTTTATTCTACCCAAAACATTACACATTACCCTATCCTCTTTTAAAGAGTGTATATATATATATATATATATATATATATATATATATATATACACACACACACACACACATATATATATAATATTTTAATATTTTAGTACTAATGAAAAGAAAAACTTTAAGAACTATGTAAGAAAAAATATATTTAAGTGAACAAAAATATCTTGTTTTATGAACATGAGTCATAAATTTCAGAAAGCATGCAATTAACTGTACTTATGGGGGCAGATAACGCCTCTCTGTCATTCAGTCACGGCTATGAGTCAATGGGAAATCAATCAATCTGTAGGAGAAATACCTTGAAACTCTGTGCCAGTGTATTAGATTACTCAAGTTAGAGTTTTAAATAAAACTTTTCATTGAAATGACACGAAACAGTTAAGGATGGAGTGGTACGAAACAATATTTCTAGCCATTTCAACTTCATTTTCTTGCACTGCCTTCTGAACCTTGCACATTTTATTTCTTTCTTATATTGAGTGACTTTTCAAGTGGTCCTGCCGTGAGCCAGTAGAATTACTAAGAGGGTTCTGATTTCATAGCTATTTTTTATTATATTTGGAAGCTGGTCTTAAGTAGAGCTAAAACTCCAGGGCCACTATTTCAGAGTAGTAAAGATTGACATCTAAATTATGATCTCAAGAAAGTACCAGGTCATAATGTTCATTGAATGTAAGAAAAAAAAAGAAAGAATTTGTCTCTGAAAATGTTGGCTATTTGACATCTTTAAAAAATATTCAAGAATGTTATATTTCAAATCTCAGCAATGAAAATGTAATAGACACTTGGCTTGCACCTATTATTCTCGCTTAATTCTGAGGTAAAGAGCCTCACATATGGAACTAAATTGCTTTCCCTTTTCTTGGGGAAAATATGATTGTACATGATTTAAGAGTTTAAAGTGGATGTTTTAGGGATTAATAATAATCAATGGTAAGACTTAATACAAAAACATATTTTATTGGAAAAGGAAATAAGAGGTTAATGCTACGATGTGATTCAGTTCCAGTGGTAGCCACAGCACCAAGAAATGTACATATTTTTCATTTAAATCTCTGTAAGTTAATACAAGATGAAAGTTCCATCTTCTATTAGCCATATGAATGAAGTTCAAAGAGTTGGAAAACACATCTAAGTTTACTAGAGTAAAAATTCTAGGCAGCTAGAGTAAATTTCAATTTTCTTCTATTCATCTTTTCAAATGAATTTCAAGTAGTACCACTAAAGGTATTCATGATTAATCTTAGTGATCCTGTATGACAGATGTTTAGGATTTGTGTTACCATTACATCTTCTACGTAAAAGAGAATAATAAAAAATTTGATGATTGGTTTTAAATGAACCAAATAACTATCTTTAAAAAATTGTATACAGTAAGAAATGAAGAAATAGTTGTTGTATAAGTGATGTTATTAGAAATAAGACAAAGATTTATATACTTTACAGAACCTTGCATTTAAGAAAAGATGGCCAAGTAATACTCTGGAGTAATTGCTGTACAAACCAAGTAGTAAACCGGTGATGACTTAGAACAAACTTTAGGTAATATTGTCTGCAAAACTAGACATCCAAGGTAACACCTACCATGTGTATTTTAATGACAAATATGCATAAGTTTTTCTTTTTATTCCTTTATTTCCAAAAAAAGAGAAAAAACACTACAATATCACACCAATTTCATTACTTACTTGAGGTAAGGTGACAGAAAGTGATTGATGACCTTCCAAATGATTTGATGTCAGAGAAAGTCAAAAGGAAGAAATCAAGCACTTTCTAACCATTATTGCTCAAATCCAGACTATCAACTTGGACTTGCAATTTAACACCATTAACATTCATTCAGAAGCTATATAGACAAAATAGGATGTTTCATATATATATTATATATATATATTTCATATATATATAATATATATATTCCTTACATACATGATAGATAGATAAATAGAGATAGAAAGATATATAGATAATGTAATATTGCTCTGGGTGACACCTATAGACTGAGACTTTCCTCTTTCCAGAATTCTCCTGTTCTGGCTGCCCCACCTATACTTCCTGCCTGGCTACTAGCCAAACAGCATTTTATTAAAGCAGTAAAATTGTCACAACTTTACAAGATACAAGACCTTTGTCCCACAGCAGGGAACTGCTTTCCCCTTCTTCTGACAGGATGCTGACTGTGTGTGTGCAAGTACAAAGGAATTATGGAGACAAATACGCAACCTTCACCACAACACAAACCCAGTATTAAGATTCCTGATTGTTAATTTCAAGAGTTTAACTTGTTGATTGATATCTTGGAATGCTGATGCCACATTACATGTTGTGAACATTATATCAAGTAGTAGCACAGTGTCAGGGAGCATAAAGTATAAGTTTAGGACATATGCCCTAATAATAAATGTAACCAGGGTATAGATACTCTATGATATACATTTTATATTCTTATTTTATGGAGGTGATTTTATTATGAGTATTATATTAATTTTTCTAACAAATATTATATTCAAAGTAGGTTAAGTGGAATACCCAAGCTGACACAAATAATGTGGAATAGAATTCAAACTGAAAAAAAAAACATGTCTGTACTTTCTAAACCCAAGTTTAAGGCACTAATTGTGGTACTATATCTCATGGTTTCATTTGCCTTTCTACCTACAACATGATCACATGAAGTGGTAGGATTCCATGGGCTGAACTGAAATGTCGATAATGACATTAATGTCTCATCCTAATTCCAATATAATACACAAAATATGAATTGTGGTACAAGTAGCTACTTGGGGAGGTAGTAACTATCTATTATTAATTTTTAATTAATCAGCTTAGAGTGTCTGATTCTTTGAAAGTAGAAAAGAGACTTTTGGAGAAGAGAAACAGGACTTAAGAAAAGAGGAGGGAATTAAAATTAAGAGAAAGAGTGTAATGATGATATGTGTCATGAAGTCAACAAAAAAGAATTACTTGGAGGAAAAGAAGGGATTCATAATGGACAGGGTCGTATAAGAAGGGCATATAGAGAGGGCAGTGGGTAAGAATGATGAATAGGAGCTAAGTATAATGACCTAAATATGTGAAAGTGTTTTAATGATATCATGAACTTGCATAATTTAAGGTTCTTCTTTTTCCTTCCTTCCTTCTTTTCTTTTTTTTTCCTGTTTTCCCTCCCTCCCTTCCTTCCTCCCTTTTTTCTTTCTTCCAATGTTGCTCAGGCTAGCATCTAACATGGGAGTCTCTTGCCTCTTCCTCTTCAGCATATCCTACTGTTATATGTCACTGTCTTAGTCAGGATTAATACTGTTGTAATGGGATGCCATGATCAAATGCAACTCAGGGGGTTCATCTGACTTACACTTTCATATCACAATTCATCATCAAAAAAAGTCAGGAAAGGAATTCAAGCAAATTAGAATCCTGCTACAGAGGCCATGAAAGAGTACTAAATAGTGGTTTGCTTACGATGGCTTGTTCAGCATGCTTTCTTAAAGAACCAAGGCTGAATAGCACAGAAAACACACTGTCAACAATGGTCTGAGCCCTCCTACATTAAAAATGCTAATTAAGAAAATGCGCATCGAACTCACAGCCCAATTCTTACAGAGGAAATTGTTCAACTGAGGTTCTCTCCAATATCTTGTGTTATTGATATTAGACCTAGCCAGTACAGTCATGTACAGCCAACATTATTTTATAATGTAGATAAAAATACAGAAAGAGAGGGAAGAAGGAGGGAGGGAGAAAGAAAGAGAGAGAGAGAAAGAGGTGGGAGAAGAATTAGAGTAAAAGAAGGAGAAGAACAAGAATAAGAAAGTACTGGAGGAAGTTAATGTGTGTGATCAAAGTATATCATCTGCCTACATGGAAGTATCATTATGATTCCCTCATTGGTGTGAGCCCACAAGACAATACAGAAAAAATACAGCTGATTGATCACTAGACAGACTCACCGGAGTGTACACTCCTTATGAGTAACCCAATTTGCAGAGCATCAAGAAAACTTGTCTTTTGGATTGTCACTGTCAATTCTGTAGAAATATTGGGAAATCACAGCTCTTCTCCCTTTCCATAATGGAAATCATCCCCAAATATCCCAGCAGTGTATAAATCATTCTTTAAACCTGACTTTTCCTGTACTGGCAACTGGATGAATTTTACCACACAATGGACCCCTGGTGTGAAAGCATTCACTCAGTCAAACCTTTTTTCTCATAGTTAATTTTCCATAAAGCTACTCCCCCACAACTAACTTTACTGACAGGACTTAATGTAACAAGAAATCAGCCTTAACCAGGAAGGACTCAGCGGAGGGACAGCATATATGCTCTTACTGAGAAATAGGTCTGGGTGGCCCTCAATTCTCTAGCAGCAGATTGGAAGGTGTAACCTACTGACCTTTCCTAAGAAGCTATTAATATTCTGTATTTACTCTTCACTTTGGTTTCAATTAACATAAGATCATAACCCATGAGAATAACTGTTTTTGCCTTTACCCCTTGAAATACAGGAAAAAAAGGCTTGGGTCATTAAACCAGCCCCAGAGAAAGAAATTTCCTCTCACCTGGGTGCTGGCAGGCACCCTGCTAGAGCTAGAAGCAAAGTCACCAAAGAAATTCCACTTAATTCAGCTAGCTAGACGCTATGCAAATCAAGCACTTTTGCCTTCCTCCCAGGCCAACTGGTTACTATGGTTACCAAAGCTGTGCTTCCAGCCACCAGGAAGGAAGTGGAAGTGCTCAGAAAGTGCAATAGCACTGTTGTGTTTTCTACAATTATTATTCACAAATTTCTAGCTTAACTAGTTACACTTCAAAAATGTATTCAGTACACCGAAACTTCTTGGAATTTTGTATTGATTCTTTTTTTTATTTATTTATTTATTTATTTATTTATTTATTTATTTATTTATTAAAGATTTCTGTCTCTTCCCCGCCACCGCCTCCCATTTCCCTCCCCCTCCCCCAATTAAGTCTCCCCCCAGCCCGAAAAGCAATCAGGGTTCCCTGGAAATCAGTCCTCTGGGTATCTACTAGGATCTTCACAGCCACACCCCTTCTGAGACCTAAGGTACTTCCTTTATGTGTTATTGTGACTCTGTGAAATGCATGCTTTTTAACTTCTGTGTGGGTATGTAAGCTAGAAATGCGATGGGTAGAACAGTGAGGAACATTAAAAGAGGAATATCAATAAGCAGCAAGGAACATCGAAAGGGGAACTTCAAGAGCATTGGAGAGAGTATAGAAAAAAATAAATGAAACATGATAATAAAAAGACTTATGTAAGTCGATATATTTTATTTACCCTCAGATATCACTTGCCAGTTTTTGCTTATCATAGATGTCCTGTTCTGAACCCTGAGGGAATGCTGAGGCTGGTACTCAGTAACCCCGTTACCTCACTTTTATAATTATAAATAATATAACTTTGTAATTATAAATAGTCATTTAAATAATTGGGCATCATACTTTAAGAAATAAAAAAGAAGTCCTATGATTTCTAGGCTGGATTAATTCTTGTAGTCATAATAAAAATGGATGTGTAATTGAGAGTTTCTGTCTTATTTTACTACTAAATAAGAATCATTAAATAATGTCCATTCTTTGTTTTCTTACTCAGTTGTCATAGAATACAGGCACACCCCATGCATCAAACACATACCTCAAAACACACACACTCACATCACTGCCCATGTTCAGAGACAGTTTTGGTTACACGTTTCTTGCTCTTGTTGTTACATCTGGGTGTCAATCAAATACAATACATGCAAGAGAGAAAATAACTGAAATTATATTAATTATAGCAGAGTCACATAAAAAGCCCCATAGATCCAATAATGCTGATTTATCACTAAATATTCTGTTATTATTCTATAGGCTGTCTGGACAGGTTAGTGCGATTACTCTCCTTTTTTAAGATAGTCAAGAGTTTTATGTTTGGTCCTGCATAATACTTAATAATACACTTTTGTGTTTCTGCCAAAAAGGGCTTGGTTTATCATCTCTGTCTAAAAAAAACATTCCTCTAACTTTTTCAAATCGAATCACCCAATGTCGACCTTGATTAGATTTCAGAAACACACTGGACTGAAAGATTCTGAAACATTTGAAAGTGTTCATTTTCAAATATATCTCTTTTCAGGCAGGACAGCAAAATAATCTTCAGGTTGCTTGTGAGCTTTTCACATAGTACTCTGCCCTGTTACCAGTGTCTCTCATTGCTCCTATTATCGCAAGTGCAATATATATATATATATATATATATATATATATATATATATATATATATCCTTAGACAATATCACTGTAATGTGTAATAGAGTGTATCTGTAGCCAATAGTTGACCATTTGGCAATGTAGCCACAGAACATTCTAAAAGATTCAGCATGTGAAATTAAACAAAAGAAACAAGCAGTTATCAAATGGCCACATGGAAAAATGTTCCTGGCACTCTGTTTGCAATTAAAATACTGCTAAATATACTCAACACACGTCTGTATCCAATTATAAAAAAGAAAAGTAATTGGTAGAATTTATTTCCTATAAATAGGTATTCATTTAATCTTTTAATTCCTTCGAGCCTACAATTATAGTTCATTTCTATAGTTTGTCCCAGTTTATATAGTTTGTCTCTGTTCATAATATATGCCCTTTAATTAAGTGTATTAGGAATTTATAAAAAAAAGAATTAAAATATGAAAGTCATCCCTTTTTGATCCATTTCTCTTAATTTTGTTTGTTAGCTTTTTCTTAAAATACAGGTCCAACTGTACACAGACATTTTGGGGTTGGTGTGGAATTTTCATTTTGACCATGAGTCCATCTTTTTATGATGATTAAAATAGCTCCTTATTCCTGAAACCACAGCAGAAATGAACAGAATGCCGAGTGATGAAGATGGGTATATAAACGGAGATATCTGGCACAATCTATCAGTTAAACAGTTTATTATTTTATAATGAAAAGACGCTATCACTAATAGGTCAAACACGTCTTTCATTCTCCTGCTATTTTCTCATTTTTGTCATGGTAAATACAGTGCTGTTATCGCTGTACAGGATGACAGCTTCAGGCAAGAGATACAACTCTGGGGACTAAAACTTTAATTTAAAAGCCACAAGGAGAGAGCACAGGAGGAAATCAGGCAGGACAGGTGTGGAGACAAAAAGCTGCATTTCATAATCCAAAGACTTACTAGACCTCAAACAGACTCCAGGCTGGTCTTTTAACATCAAAATTAGATGAGATGGGAACCAACAGAAGCCTCTTTGATGAGATGGTAGAGATGGACATTCAAATATATTCATATTTGAATATATATATTTGAATATATATATATATATATATATATATATATATATATCCCACACTAAGACTGAGGCAGGAGAGAAAGACAGGAGATATTAAGCAGATATGGGAAGAGAAAGGAACTCTGCTCTCTGGAGTCTTTCACCAGCTGAAACTAAGGAATTCCAGCACAATTACAAAGTTAGCCATGAATATCACCTATGTGGAAACAAAATTCCTTTTATAAAGAGATTTCAAATGAGGGTGTTAAAATAGCAATGAGACAAACTTATAGATTATGCTTGTAAGACCTTTCTCTTTTCCTAGATGGAAACTTACAACTTTCTGAAAATTTCACAAACAAAACTATTTTCATGAATGGGAAAAAATAAAAGCATTTTAAGTCCCTCTTACCACCCCTGTGACCAATGGCTTTACCTTTTCAGCCACAATTCCAGACAGCCTATCTTAGAACTTGCTTTATGATTTCATTTACTGGGGGAGCCAGGGGGTGGGGAGCAACAAGAAGCTCTACTCTGGAAACACTCTCACTCTTTTCTCTGAAGATCTGAGAATCTGGCTTAGCTGGACTTTTTAATGCTACTACAACCAAAGCCCCACAACCAAAAACAATTTAGTGAGGAAAGGTTGTATTTTGCTTATTTTTCCATTTAATAGTTCATCACTCAGGGAAATCTGGGAAGGAATTCAAGCAAGGCAGGAACCTAGAGGCAGGAGCTGACGCAGAGAATATCGAGGAGTGCTACATACTGGTTTCCTCTCCATGGCTTAATCATCCTGCTTTTTTCTTTCTTTCTTTCTTTCTTTCTTTTTTTTTTTTTTTTTTTTTTTTTGGTTTTTCCAGACAGGGTTTTTCTGTGGCTTTGAAGCCTGTCCTGGAACTGGCTCTGTAGACCAGGCTGGTCTCTAACTCACAGAGATCTGCCTGCCTCCGCCTCCTGAGTGCTGGGATTAAAGGTATGGGCCACCATCGCCCGGCTCATCCTGCTTTCTTAAATCATCCATGACCCCCAGCCCAGGGATGGCACAGCTCCATTGAGCTGTGCACTCCCATATCAATCATTAAACAAGAACATTCAATACAGAATTATTTATAAGTTAATATCATGGGTACATTGTCTCATTTGAGAGTTTCTTCTTCCAAATGACGCTCTCCAGTAAAGTTGACATAAAACTAACACAAAGGGCTGAAGAGATGTCTCAATATTTAAGGACCCTGACAACTCTTGCAGAGGACCTAGGTTTGATTCCTAGCTGCTCACACAGTTACAAACACGTGTAACTTCAGCTAAATAATAATAATAATAATAAAGAATTTAAAATATAAATTACTTCACAAAAATTTGAACAATATAAATTCATAGGCCACTAAAATTTTGTCTCTGGATACTATTACTCAGACATCTAAATGCAATTCTCTCTGGAGAAGCCACACCTGTACCTGGGTGTCGACTAATCTTTCCTTAAAGGCTTCTTTCTGTTAACTCACCCACTTAAACCTGTGTTGAAGTCGGTACTTACATTCCAATTCTACTTCCTACTGAGTTTTTCTGAAATTATTTTAAGTGGCACCATCAAAAGCCCTGTCATCACTTGCATGGAGGTCTCTGAGAACACCCCAGGCTGTTAAAGGGGCATCATGAGTTGGCTCTCTGATCCCACCTCCCAGTGCAATGGACCGGACTCCTTCTCAAACAGATACTTAAAAGAGAGAAATTGCCAGATTTGACAATCACATGTAAGAAATGACTCTCTTTCACTCTGCAGGGGCAACATAGTCACAGGGACCTCTGGTCTTGTGGTGAATGCAGAGCCTATGAGCCCAACCAGGAAAAAAGGTAAGAGTTTATCACTCATAGCAAGAAAAGAGCTCCCTGTAGGTGGTTCTCAAAGCAGTGCCTCCCCACCAAATGAAACAAATTGTTTTTAATTAGAAAAATAAACATCTTCACACGGTATGTAGTAAATAGCACAGCAGAGCCTCAGTGTTGAGGTTCTCGGTTCCATTGTGGCTACTTTATTTAAAAGTGCAGCAAGACCAGTTACCCTGAAAACTTATGTGGTTATCTAAAAGAAACTGCTTTGGAAAAAATCAGTTGTGTGAGTTTTTTTTTTTTTAAATAAAAAGCAAATAAGACAAAACAAAAGAGAAAAATTATTGTAGCTTCCTTATTTACTCTATCAATAAATAAGCATTTTTGATAATATACCAAGTAGTACACACAGAAAAATTAGAAATATATACAGACTAAAATTTATTTTAACCCTTAGCAAAATATTTATTCAAGTATGAGAATAACGATATTAAAATCCCAGGTTCTCTGGGTCTTGATACAGTGTGAGACATGTTATTTTGTTTTGTTTTATTTTTCTACCAAAGATGGCTAGCCCACAAAAGGCCAATGCTTCGTACTTCTTCCACCATGTAAAACTTTTAGGGAAATCTTTGAGTTTCCCTCACTTGGTAAATTTATGCTTGGGAAACACTCCATCCACCAGCTCCACCCCACCACCACAATTCTGGAGCTTAATGCCCTGAGTAGCCAATCCCTTCTGCCTTTTTATTTCAGTGATTCTTTTTTTTTTTAATTAGCCAACCTCAAAAGACTGTGATGTGATGTGCCACCCTAGCTCAGTAGTAAAAGACACCACTGTCAACTATGTTACAAAAGAAATTAAAGGAAATTCCTTCCACTGTGAACTTGCTAGTCTAGTTTGGGTACTGGTATACCTTTTTTACAAAAAGAAATTGCCTTGTTGAGTTCCTTTGTTTGTTTCTTAGTGTGATACCAAGATTATTATTTCTAACAGTAATAATGAACCATGAACTCTTGAAAGTAAATCATTAAGCAGTACTTTCTTTGATCAGTTTTGTCTTAGTGTCTGCCAACAGACTGACAGTTTGTTTAGTGGAAGTGGGAGATACAGTCCTGCTGCTGTCCCCTGTTACAACCTATGCAGATATTTAGATATTTCAAGGGTGTCTATGTAGTAAAGCCAGGATTATTGTCCAAACAATACAAAAGAACATCAGGAAATTTACTGTGACTCCATGCCAGAATTTGTTAAGAAAAAAAAAATTTACTTAGATTTAAGCATAAGGCCTGATACAAGTCCAATGGAGAGTCATTGAGAGAGGGAGGCATTTTGAAAAAATGATAGCACATTTAAAAGTGATTGCTGATTTCTCAAGAAAGAGTACCTTTGGATGTTTTAACAATAGCCAAAGGAATTTGGTAGCTTCTGAAGCAACATTACTCAAAGAGTTGGTTTCAAAAGAAGGCTGATGAATATTCCTCAGGGGCTGAAAGCAATCTACTATACACAAATTACAAGGCAGTAAAAAGAGTTCATAGTCTTGTTTATAAGAATCTCAAATATTCCATATTCAAAGCTGATAAAGGAGTAGCTTTAAATTTAAAGACCCTATGCATGCATTACTGTTATGTTAAGAATATTATTTGAAGTAGCTTATTTTTGAGGTCTATTTCTATTTTTCTAAATTTTTATTTAATTTTTTTTCCATTTTACATACCGAACACAGTTTCTCCTCTCTCCCCTCTTCTTACTGCCCCAACTCCTTTTCTCCCCCACCACCTTCCCATTCATTCCTCAGAAAGGGTAAGGCCTCCTATGGGGAGTAACTAACTTATTTTTAAAGAGGAATGTTGTCTTTCTGTAGGCCACCTGTATATTGAACTTCTCTAATTGTGCTGAAATTCTTGTATTTTAGCCAGTAAAACACTTTTACCTAAGCCCAGGGGAAAGGGCATCTTTTCCTTCCCTTCTCCCTTAACTCGCTGTCTTTCTACCCTAACTCAAATAAGTTGATTTGACCAATGGAAACATATGAGAACTAGAACGACGGACTTCAGAGCACTTTAAGAGCATCAAGAAAATGTTACAAAAAAGAAGCCACATTTAGTTCATTCTCAAGGAATTAGACATCGCTGAGAGTGTCAGGAAAGATTTGGCTTCTGGAGACACAGAGCAGTAAACAAAACTAAGGGAATGTGTGCTTTGTGCAAGTATAATAGGAAGACAGAGAAAGGAAAATAATGAATGATAATATTAGAAGGGCAAAGTTACTTTGGTGGTGGCATTGATAATGTTCACAAAAGTCTCACAATTTAAAATTCCTATTGTTTTCATTGACTATATTAAACTTTTCACAAACTTTGCGACGATTCATTAATCATCATAAAAATCCAATGAAGTTAATGTAATTCCCAGGACAAACTGTCAGTATTTTTAAAAGCCTAGAGGAGAATCTTAATAAAGTTATACAAGTTAAATAAAATAACATCTTTTGTATTTGCAAGGAAGGAATTATATCAATTTAGTATGGAATGCTGGCTATCTATCTCACGGTAATTAAATGTTCTGTGTGATATATGCACTTGACTTTGAAAATAAGACTAGAGAAAATAGACATTGATTTAAAATGCATGTCATTAGCTAGACAAAGATAAAACATGGGTTTATAAAAAGGTAATAAAAAAGACTTTTAGTTGTGAAACATTTTTTTTTAAGTAGGACATAAATTGTACTTGGAAACTTGTAGTTTCTTTATAAATCCAAAACCTTAAATGAATTGAGATGTCTCATATATGGACATGATGCAAGTTTAAATTTTCTTTGGCATCAAAGTTTTCTCTAGTAGGATTTGTACAAACAGCAAATACAGTATTTTTCCATTTTTTTTCTTAAATCAATTGTTTCTGCAATAATTGGGAAATCCTGAAACTGAAAAGCCTCTGTAAAGCAAAGAATATGGTCAACAAGACAAAAGGGCAGCCTACAGAATGGGAAAAGATCTTCACCAGTCATACATCAAACAGAGGTCAGATATCTAAAATATACAAAGAACTCAAAAAATTGGTCATCAAATTAACAAACAATCCAATAAAGAAATGGAGTACAGGCCTAAACAGAGAACTCTCAACGGAGGAATCTAAACTGGTTGAAAGAAACTTAAGGAAATGCTCAATATCCTTAGTCATCAGAGAAATGAAAACCAAACAACTCTAAGGTTCCATCTTATACCTGTAAGAATGGCCAAGATCAAAAACACAAATGACAACCTATGCTGGAGAGGATGTGGGGTAAAGGGAACACTCCTACATTGCTGGTAGGAGTACAAATTGGTACAGACACTTTGGATATCAGTATGGTGATTTCAGAAAATTAGGAAACAACCTTCCTCAAGACCCAGCAATACCACTTGGGTATATATCCAAAGGATGCTCAATCAGACCACACGGACATGTACTCAGCTATGTTCATAACAGCATTGTTTGCCATAGCCAGAACCTGGAAACAACCTAAATGCCCCTTGACCAAAAATGGATAAGGAAAAGGTAGTAACTTACATAGTGGAGTAACACAGCAGAAAAAATATATAATGACATCTTGAATTTTGCAGGCAAACAGATGGATCTAGAAAACATCATATTGAATGAGGTAACCCAGACCCAGAAAGACAATTATCATATGTACTCACTTATAAGGATGTGGGATTCCCCTCTGTATGCTGTGAGTACCATTGGTTAATGTAGAAACTGGCTTGGCCTGATAGAATAGAACAGAGCTAGGCAGGGCAAACTAAACTGAATGCTGGGAGACAGAAGGGCAGAGTCATGGGGAAGTCATGTAGCCTCACTTGAAACAGACACAGGAACTTTAGCTGGTAAGCCACAGCCATGTGGTAATACACAGATTAATAGACTGGGGTTAAATTAATATGTAAGAGTTAGCCAATAAGAAGCTAGAGTGAAAGGGCTAAGCAGTGATTTAATTAATACAGTTTCTGTGTGTTATTTCAAGTCTAGCTGCGGGGAAGCAGGTAAATAATCAAGCAGCCTTCTTCTAACAATAAGTTTTTTTTTTAAATTTATTTATTTATTAAGGATTTCTGCCTCCTCCCCGCAACCGCCTCCCATTTCCCTCCCCCTCCCCCGATCAAGTCACCCTCCCTCATCTGCTCGAAGAGCAATCAGGGTTCCCTGACCTGTGGGAAGCCCAAGGACCGCCCACCTCTATCAAGGTCTCCTAAGGTGAGCATCCAAAATGCCTAGGCTCCCCCAAAGCCAGTACGTGCAGTAGGATCAAGAACCCACTGCGATTGTTCTTGAGTTCTCAGTATTTCTCATTGTCCTCTATGTTCAGCTAGTCTGGATTTATCCCATGCTTTTTCAGATTCAGGCCAGCTGGCCTTGGTGAGTTCCCGATAGAACATCCCCATTGTCTCAGTGTGTGGGTGCACCCCTCGCGGTCCTGAGTTCCTTGCTCGTGCTCTGTCTCCTTCTGCTCCTGATTTGGACCTTGAGATTTCTGTCCCGTGCTCCTCTGTCTCTGTCTCTGTCTTCTTTCATCGCCTGATGAAGGTTAATATTCATGAGGATGCCTTAGAGAAGCTAAGTAAGAAGGTGATCACAATAAGTGGTTTTTAAACATAGAGCAAAGAAAAACAGTCTAAAAATCACAATTCCAGAGAACCTAGACAGCAACGAGGACCCTAAGAGAGACATACATGGGTCTAATATACATGGGAAGTAGAAAAAGACAAGATCTCCTGAGTAAATTGGGAGCATGGGGACCATGGGAGACGGTTGAAGGGGAAGGGAGAGGAATAGAGGGTAGCAGAGAAAAATGCATACCTCAATAAAATCCATAAAAAACTGGAAAATAAATGAAAAAGTATAAAAAACAAAAAGAATAATGTAACATTAAATGCTCATGTATAGATTCCTGTGTGGATACAAGTTTCAGCATTTGAATGAACACCAGTGAGATTTATCACTGTATTTTGTGTAAGATAAATTTAGCTTTTTAAAAATGGTGGGAAGTTTTTCTATTCCTTCTGGCAATAAGAGGTTTTCTGCTACTCAGTACCCTTGGTAATATGTATGTTTGAGAGGAGAATAGCATGCTAATAGAGTTGTGTAGTGAAATATTGTTGTTTGAACTTGCAAAGTTGCAATAGGATGTTATGCTTGCAGATTTATTTTGATCTTTAAGTTTCATTTCAACTTAATGATATATAATATTGAATTTCTCAAAAAGTTATAAACTTCTTAGAACATGTTTCAGTAGAGGCCATTCATGCACTTTGTCCATTTTAAAAATGATATTATATACTTTCTCCCTGTTAAATATTAACAGTTCCTTCTAGCTGGAAAGTGTAGTCTGTATTTGACCTCTCAGAACTCACTGAGGAGACTGAGACAGAGGATTGTAGGTTAGAGACCAGCCTGCACAACCCTGCAGGTTGTTTTTCTTAAACTATTTAAGTCCTTTAAGAGACAAGCACTAAAAGCTTTGGCTCTCCCTTAATAATCAAAAACACTGCATGGCTTTTAAAATACATTTTATATTTATATATTTGTTTCAAGTTATTTTCTGCAAATTTTTGCATAAAGTTTAAAATTTAGATCAAAGTACATCATTTTCCCGTGGTAATTAATTGTTCCTGCAGTTGTTGAAGACCTCATTTTGTTCCGTGTATTGTCTTAATATATCTGTCAAACATCTGGCGTGCATCATCTGGGTTGACTAGTTTCTTGTTTCTCTATACTGTTCCGATGACTTCTGTGTCTGTCTCTTCAAAAAACCACCCAGTCTAGATTAGAGTAACTGCTGAAATCAGAAAAACACATTATTCCCCCATCCTTAATTTTTGGTTATTTTAGCTACTCTATTCTCTTTTGTCTTTTGACATGAATTTTTAAATATTAGTGATACCTAAAAAAATGTTGCTGGAGCTTCGCCTAGTGATGCATACTTACAATTCAAGCAATGCAAGAGGCAAGGGGAAAGTCATAAGTGTGGGCAGCAGCATAGTTTACATAGCACATTAGCAACCAGCCAAGTGTACATGTGAGACACTCAAAAATAACAATAAAAAATACATGGCTGAAACGGTTGTAGAAGTTACTCTTAACTTGCATATAAATTGGGGAAGAACATTTTTACTGTATATTGAAGCCAATAGAATGATATGCTTACAGATTTATTTCGATCTTTAAGTTTCATTAGCATTTTATAGATTTGAGTAAACAAATCATGAACATGTTTTGCTAAATTTACATAGAAGATTTTCAGTTTTTTTCAGTGATGAGAAATTATATTTCTCTCTATTTCTGGGGTATACATCTCACTGCTTCATAAGCATAATTACTTCTGGATTTTTTTCAGTCATTTACCAGACTTTTTTATTTATAGCAGCCATCCCTCTTCTAATATATTCAATTTTCTTCATTTTCATTTAGTATAACCTTAATTTCTATTTTCTTTGGCTTGAATTTTTAGCATGGTGATTCTTAACAACAATGAGATGCCCTGTTTTATTCCTTAACACTACCAGACATGTTAATTAAGGTGTTTTGTATATGTTTATCGAGTTGAAAAGGCACTGCTTATTTCTGTTTTTCCCCATTTTTATCTGTAATCAATGTTGAGCTTTATCAAATGTTCTGTCTGCATTACATTGATTAATTTGATCATGTACTTTTCATTTTTAGCCTGTGAAACATGGAGCTTGACTTGCAACCTGGGAATATATCTCACTTAACCACTGTGTACAATTTTAGACATTTGTGTTATATTTCCTAATATTTCAACAGTTTTTCTTTTTAGCTGGTAATATAGGTAGCTCAGTGATGGATTACTTGTCTAGCATGCACAACACCCTGAATTCAGTGCGAGAACCACATAAATCAGCAGTGACACATGCTTGTAATCGCAGCACAGAAGAAGTAGCTTCTAGGGAACCAGAACTTGAGTGTTATTGTCTAGTACATAGTATGAACCTAGCCTGGGAATCACGACATCCTATCCCCGCCCTCCGCCACCCAAATTCTTACTTTCTATGACACTCAGAAGTTGCTCTTTTCTAATCTGGTTTTAACTTTACCTAGATCTGCACTAAGACTAGCATCTAGTTTTATAAATTAAATTAGAAATTGTATCTTTCTTTTTCCAGGAAGATCGTGTGTAAAGTTGGTGCTAATTTGTCTTTAACACTTGTTAGAATTCTACAGTGAAACCATCTGGGCATGGAGACTTCTATTTTGGGAGATTTAATTTTATATCCAATGTCCTTAATAGGTGTAACATTATTCAAATCATCTATTTTATATTGGAAGTTTTTTTCTTATTCCTTTCTCTCTCTCTCTCTCTCTCTCTCTCTCTCTCTCTCTCTCTCTCTCTCTCTCTCTCTCTTTCTCTCTCTCTCTCTCTTTCTTTCTTTCTTTTTTTGGACTGGTCCATTTCATCCAAGTTTGTGAATTAATGCAGATGGAAGTCTCAGAATGGTCTTTACTTCCTCTGTGCCCTGCAGAATTAGGAATAAAAGTCTTTGTTATTTAAGATGTACTCAATTTGTGGTATTTTTCTTTCTTTATCAGGCTTTGAAGAGCTGAACAATTTTGGCAAAATTTCCCAAAAACTTTTCTTTTGTCCGCTGATTTTTCCATAATGATATGTCTTTCAACATGAATTTTAGTCTTAATTATGTTTTTCTTCTCTTTTCTGTGTGTTAATTTTATTTATTATTAAGTATGAGCTGGATTAATTTAAATAGCTTATGTCCCCTTTTTTTCTAATGTTATAAATTTAAGTTTCCTCTCAACAGTGCCTTGTATTTCACATATTTTTGTATATTGTGCTTTTATATTAATTCAGTTGAATGTTATTTGTTTGTTAGTTATTTATTAATTGTTCCCTTTAGAGAAGGTCTAATAAGCGTGATTATCAGTACTAACAACAGCAAACAGAAAAAAAATAAACCTATCAGTGAATTCAATTACACTTAGCTGACATCTATACTTCATTGCTCACAATAGTAGAAATCGCAGTGTATTAAATTTCCCACTAACATATAACGAACTTGTGCTTGAGTCAAATAAGGTAATAGTGTTTCTACCATGTTTTAGCTGAAGAAGAAAGGCCTTTTATAAATGGCGGAACTATCCATGACATGATGTTTTCATCTGAAGAAAAGGGACAAAAAGAGAAATCCAGCTAAGCAGTAGTAGTCTTTTTTTTTTGTTTGTTTGTTTGGTTGGTTTTTTTTTTTTTGTTTTGTTTTTTTGAGACAGGGTTTCTCTGTGGCTTTGGAGCCTGTCCTGGAACTAGCTCTGTAGACCAGGCTGGTCTCGAACTCACAGAGATCCGCCTGCCTCTGCCTCCCAAGTGCTGGGAGCAGTAGTATTCTTTAATCACACTTCTTGACTGTGAGCACCCTGTGGCCAATTGCTTTATACTCCCACTACGGAACTTCCTTTCCATATGGGCTATACCTTAGAACTGTGAGCCTAATAAACACTTCGTCCCAAAAGACTGTGTTTTGTTTTGCTTTGTTTTTTTTTTTTTTTAGCTAATTGGTCATAGTGATAAGAACAATAAACAATACAGTGACATCTCTTCACGTGTGCACAAAATCTTTGCTATTGAGATAGAGCAAGGTACATTCATACACTGAATATAATGACATCGTCTAAATAACAATAAGAATGATCTGTCCCAGACCAATAATTGTTTTCATCTATAGCAGCCTGATATTATATAAAAAACAAGACTTTGAGTAATCATGACACAAACATGTCTGTTGGTCTAGATCATGGAAGAAGGAATGTTTTTCTTTCCAGATACAGAATAGCAACAGTAGTTGTGAAAATATGGTCTTTTGAATTATTGGCATATCTTTTCAGGATTGAATAGCTGATGCTCATTACTAAATCCATGATCTGTTTAAAATGCTGCAACATCTTTCCACCTTTTAAACATATATATACACATATACATTCACACATGCATACACACACACACACACACACACACACACACACATACACACACTCCAGAGTAACAGGATCTCTAGATTCAAGTGAAAGAAAATAAGATCTAATAAGTAAATTCCAGTTAGGAATTTCAGATGGAGTCTTGCTTTAACATTCTGGCTACTTTCTGTAATTTATATTTTTTTTTATTGAGAGAAGGAAAATATATGTTGCTAAAATGATAACAAGTTAAAATTTTTGTGATATCATAACTTATCATTTTCTCCACACATAAATTTTCCCAAATGAATTTTTGTAAAAAAAAATTAAAATTTAATTTTGTAAGAACTGTCATTCTGTGGCAAAAATTTTACACATAACAATATTTTGTGAAAAAAAGCAGTGTCTGTATTTAATGACTAGTTACAATGTTTAACTACTGTGCTTACATTTATATAACTAACTATTTTAGATATGCTTGGCAAGGAGTGGATGGAATTTGATGGCATCCTTGCATGTACTTTAGTTCTTCTATAGATTAAAATTAACATAATATTAAAAAACCTTCTATATGGAGTCAAACCTTGGAAACATTATCATTGGGTTACCAATCTTTTACTTTTTATTGCACCCAGAGACCAGTTAACTATATTTTAAATTTTCTTTCCTCTCTAAATTTATATTTATTTATTTATTTATTCATTTTTATTGAAAAAATCCCGCCTCCTCCCATATTAATATTAAATATTTGATATTTAATACCAAACTATCTATTGTTTATTTAAATATTAAAGCCTGAGCTTGTGATGATGAATGTGTAGCCATTACCTAGGTTCCTGTGTGGTAAACTTTAAAATCCATCATTTTCAAATGTCTCCAGGTGAACAGACATTCAGTAATAAAAAAATTGAAAAAGATGCGTGAATTAATGGATTAAATGGGCAACATACTAGCAATGGGTGCTAAGTGTCTCTCTGGCATCAGGTAAGGGGACTGTATATTTCTTTAAGACAAACTTGATATGGTGAAAGAGACATCTGAAAAGTCAATTAATAATCAAACTGAACAAAAATGATAGCTATGCTGTCAATATGGGCCCCAAAAGAAAAGTGATAGTCGCTAATCAATTAGTATAGTTTGTTTTAATCCATTGAATTGCTGCAACAAAATGCCATAAAGTGAGTAGCTTATAAATAGCTTTTATTTATCTGTGGATAGCAGTTCTAGGTCTAAGTGCTGTCTGGTCTGGTATCTGCTGGAGACCCTTTCTTATATATGTATAACACTACTGATATTCCCTCAAGTAATGCAAAGAAGCAAAGGACAACAAATGTCTTTTACCTGGGAATCAAGCCCATGCACAAGGACCCCACTGCCATATCTCTTTACTTACCAAAGTCTCAACTTCCAGTCTTCCCATATGAAGAGTTAGCTTGTTTGTGTTTGCATTTTGGAAGGAAATGGACATTCCAAGCAGTATGGCAGGGTCACTACCATTTAAATAGCTTGTTCTTATGTTTCCTCAGAGATAGAATACACATGTATCTCATCTTTAATGTACATTTTTGCCCATCTTTACTACCAACAAAATACTTCCTATGACAAATGAAGCTACACAAAGCTTCATTAAGTCTCCGAAAAAGCATATTCTGTAATTAGTAACATGAACAAAAGTTCATAAAAAGCAAATTGAAAGATAAATCTATAACTTGAAGCATCCTTCTTCTAGCAGGAAAAGATGAGTTATAATTGTACACAAAATTGTGTCATGAGGGAGATTAGAAGTAAGAAGTGGATACGACATAATTATTAGAACTGTAGACATTTTAGTGATTAAACAGCATAGAAACTAATATAAAACAGTACAATAATTGTGGCTCTTAGTTTTTACAATGAAAATAGGATATTTTAAATGTGTATTGAAGAAAACAAGGGTGCTGATAATGTTTCACATTCATTAAAGAACACACTGAAAATTTTAACACAACACTGAATGTTCCATCTCTACACAGAGTAGACAGGCTAGACAAGCATTGCATCACAGAGCAACCCTCATGCTTTCAATACTCTATTCAGTTGTAAGGATAGTAGCTTCCAATCTCTAGAAATTAGGTTTTTGTTTTATTTTGTTATTTTATGTCTAAAATACACTGACATAGTCAAAAATAAACTTGGTAACTAGATGAAGAGTACAATTTAGGAAGCATTTTCTGAACACACAAAAAAAAAAACAAGCTGGATTATTGAAGTAATTCTGATGACTGGAAGAACTGTTTTGCTCTAATACATGATTCGTAGTTAAGGAAAAGAAAATGAAGACTGGACTTGTGGTGTCCTACAAGAATACAAGAAAACCATCATCAAAAGTGCTCGTGTACATCACCTTTTAAGTCCAATATGTTTCTGCAATGAATTAAATAAGTTTAATATTATTAATAATTTAAAGGTGGGAGGGGAAGTGGCGTGACTTCTACTTCCTCAAGGCTGATGGATTTATTCAAATAAATGCAGTTGAGAAATATTTGATAATTATTTCAAGTTATATGAAAGGAATAGAATACTAACATGATGAAATGCTTTGCAAAAGTCAAGAAATCACTGATATTTTATTAAACATGGCCCAATAAAATTCCACATAAATATATAGTAGCTATCAGGGTTAGCAATAAAATTTAATTATTTTTGTAATATATGTTGATTTCTTCAATATCGATTTTGTTTTATTTATATTAGGCCTTTGAAATTACACATTAGTTATACTGGCTCCTATTTAAATTGACATATTTATACCTAGTCTTATGGTTACATAATTGGTTTTATTTTTATTATACTACATTCTTGTTGAAATTCTTTTCTTTACCATTGACTTTAATTTATCATGTATTACCCACCCCATGGTCTTAAATTAGTTCTTGCAGTCTAAACAAATAGAGAAGCACACACAAGAAAAAGTAAAGAATTATATATTTTTTCTTTCTTGTGTAGTCTTTTGTTAGGTTCAGAGCCAGGTCACATTAAGTATTTTGGAAAGAATTCCTAAAGTTTGTCTAGTAACAAAAATCTTAAAATCAATGGGTTTTAAGGAAACCAAGACAAAGACTGTGAACCCAGACCCTATGACTCTCTTCTGTAAGAAAAGCTGACAAGCATCACACTCACCACCACTGAAGACTTGAACTAAACGTGTTTTAGGGAGATGTGTTATATATACGGGGTGAATTCTTTGAGTAAAACTCAAAATGAAAGCCAGGGACAGCAGCACAATAGCATTCTCATCAGAAACACAGTAAGCATTTGCGTGCTAAAAACCAGCTCTTTTTGAACTTTGCTATATGTCCTTTGTTAGACTTTTTAAATGAATTTTTTCAAGTGCTCTGTGTGTGTGAGTGTGTACAGGAGTGCATTATTCAATGGATGCACACGGAGCCCAGAGGTCAATATTAAGTGTCATCTTGTTTGTGATCCACCTTATTTTGCTGAGACATAGTCTCACACTGAACATGGGACCCGTTATTTCAGCTAGGATGGCTGCCCCGTCAGTTGCAGATGTATGGCACCATTGTTTTGTGGGTTCTAGGGATCTGAACTCATGTTCTCATGAATAGCAGACATTTAATCAGCTGCTGCATTTACTGAGCCCATAAGTGGTGTTTGTCCATCTATGAATGAAGATGGTGAATATAACAAGTACATTTTTCTTTGAAACCAAAAGGTAGAGCTTGAGTGTGATGACCATCCATGAGGAGAAAAGTTAGTATAAACTCTAATCACCTCATTTGAGATCATGAGAGATATTATCAATGTGCTATAATAATTGATGAAATTTTTCCATGTCAGGAGCAAGGAAAGGAGAGTATGTGAGGAAGATGATAAAAGCCAGATGTTGCATTCCTTAGTAGAGTACTTAATTCCACTGCTTCAGTCTTAACGTTACCTTCGTTGGCACTTCCCCGTCTTAAACTGTGAAATAAAAAGGCAATAACGATTGGAGTAACTTCTTTGAATTTCTCATGAGCTTTGACCTCTTAAATAACTCTAATCTTTTTTCCTACTTATCTCCCGAACTCCATTTTCTTCCTTGCTGTGGGTATTCCACGAGGTTCTGAGCTCTACTCCTGAGTCTAATGTTATCAGCTTTTCTGAAAAACACACCAGAGGATTACTTCCTCCATGCCTCTTATTAAGAATACATTGCACAACAACTGTGGCAAATCTCTAACTCATCATGTCATATTTTTTTTACCAAAATTCTAATATAGGAAGTTTTCTCTTACAGAAGAAGAATAAATACAATTAAATGCTAAAGAAAAAAATATGAAAGCATCAGTTATGTGTTCAAATTCATATTTATCTGGCTGAAAGTCTGTGCTCCTCTGATTTACACTTTTTATTGTTATCTTTTCAAAATAAAATCATATTACAGAATGCTTTGTGATGAAATTGTTTGTATGACCGAACTCGTCATCATATAGGAGACACACCTCTGGGTGTCTTTGGGGGGTCTTTTCAGAGCTGTTTCACTGAGACAGGAAAAAACCACTTACAGTGTGGGTAACATTGTAACATTGTCAGTGTGGGGTTACAGGTGGAATACAAGATAAAAGGAGAATGGCAGATAAGGACCAGCATCCATTCCTCTTTTCTCCTAACTGCAGATGCAAGAGAACATGTATCTCACGCTATTGCCCATGCCTTCCCCACCATGGACTATACTCCTTTAGACCATGACTCAAAGTCTTTATTCCTTAAGTTGTTTTTGTCAGATTATTTTTCTATAATGTTGAAAAAAGTACCTAATATGCTATAAGTAATATAAGATACATAAACCTACAGAATTGTATGCATGTCTTCATAGTTCTCTAAACTCCTTTATAGTGCAAATACTATAAATTTATTTATATGGACAATTATTTGTCTAACGGTTGTCATTACTAGAATGTCCATTTCATGAGGAGAAGATTTTGACCATAGCTTTCAATCTTTGCCTACCAAGAGTCAAGGTAACATTTTAGCGTGTACATTTTAACAAAGCAGAATGCATTTGAGAAAACAATAGAAGATAAAAGATAAGTAAAAAAGTTACTCTTTGCTTATTTTCTTGATTGGAATTGGTTTTGGATTATTTGTTGCGTTAATCATGCTGTTTCATTTATTTACCATTCTCTTTTGATTATTCTTAATCTCAATTATGTTTATCATATATATGTATATACAGTTTATACACATAAGTAAATATATCTTTAGAGATACACATGCATATGCATATATCACATGGGTTATTTCTCCTAAATGTGCCTTCAGGATCTTTACAGGGGTAAACTCCAGTCCCCAACTTCTAAGACCCAAACTGATGTGTGTGAAAGTTTTCTAGAGATGGAAAGTATAAGATTTAAAACTATATGGGAAAAGAAACACAGCAAAAAGCAAAGGAGAAAACATGAACTAGAAGTTAGTAACTTGTTGTGAAATGAACACATTAATACAAAAGAACAAAGCTACACTGATTTGACCTTCAGAAGTGAAACTAAAAGGACTTGCTCAAGTCATCTGATAAGTTGGTTACATCATCAAAGCTCACTGTGGCAATTACATTTTTACTCTTGCACCCAATCTGTCCTTTAGGCGTCAGCTGTAATAGAAACTGACAGCAACCAGAGGAAAGGGTGAAGTCAAAATTTCAAAGCCACTTGTGAATTATAAATAAAGTATAACACCATATATTGAATTGTCACTCCAAATCCCTCACTCAGTGATGATAAGGAGGTTTGAACCTGCTTTAAAGTTTAATATGACCATCACTCTGTAAAGTAAAGTGAACTCGCTTCATAAAGTGAGTCACACATCCTCATTCGTACACTGCCCTTAGCAATTTTCACAAATCTTTCTTCCTCTTACCGTCACCTGATACAAATACTTGTTCACAGATATGAGAAATGAATTTTCAACTGTCATTTTCATGGAATGACTGTCATTCATTTGGGTTGTGTTTATTTATCATGAAAAATATGACAGTATTATAAATTTGACTGTTTTATTGGGTGCTTAAATTTATGCATATGTGTGTACATTTGTGCCTGTGCCTGTGTTTGTAAGTTAATGTGTGTGTGTTTATGTGTGTGTGTGTATGTATGTATGTGTGTGCAACTTTATCTTTTATGAAGAATTCTTCTGGTCAAAGGGATAAATTTGAAGTTTATGTGAAGGTAACATTGAGATTTTTCACTATCACTCCTTATGCACAGACAAATTAGTTCATTTTTCCTGCCTAAGGGTCCACAATTTTTCATTTTATTTTAATGCATTTCTAGAATAAATAATGTGAATGCATTCTGACGGGAGTAATTTCCATCAAAATATCAGAATAACAATATTAGCCAATAAAATTGTCTGCTTATTCATAGAATTTTATGTCTCTTCTATGCTTGTCTTTTCATCATTCTTCACCTGTAAAAATGAATAATCTAGGACTTCACCATCTACTTTGGTCTTTTAAATATAGTAAACTGTTGTACAATAGCCAAAGGAGAAAGCTGCTATAACGTACAAAGGCCCATCTTCGAATCCTAATTCTACCTGTATTAACACTAAGTGATGGAAAAATTTCTTGGTCTGAGAACATGCATGTTGTTTTTTAATGCATAAAAAATGAATATTCTTTAATTCACTTTTTATTTCTCATCAATTCTTGACACCACATGTTTCTATGTGATCTAGAAAAACAAGAAACTCTGCTGTACCATTTTCCATGAATTACTATTTGCATAATATTAATCTCTTAGAACCTTGATAAAATGATAGGGATGTTTCCCACTCGTCTTCTAGGAGACTGTAAATACAATAAAACGTTCATTTCTGCCATCATTACATATTTCCACAATTTCTAAGTCTGTAGTTAGTTTTAATTTATTTTAAGAAAATGTTTGACAGATATGAATCTGGAAGTATATGAGAAACAGTTTTCCTTACCTGATTTCTAAACCTGCTTTTCAACTTTTTCTATGTAATCCCTTACTATTTCATATGCTTCAAGCCTGGTGACCCACGTGTAAAAAGCACAGCATATCAGAAGCAAAGTTTCCATTTCCAAGGCTAGATATTAAAGGTCTATATTAACATCTTAGCTTACATCTTCTGCAGGTCCTTGACACTTGCTTGCTCTGTAGAATCATACTGCCATATTGAAAACTGATCTACCAAAGAACCCAGGTTAGACATTTTGGACAACATTTTGCAAGTGTTCATCCTAACAGACTATGAAGAACAACTCTTTCCAGAAATCACATGTATGTCCATAAAATTGGATAGTCCCCAATGTTTTGATCCTAATCCAAGTCAAGATAGTCAATAAACTTCTGAGAACAGTAAATAGAGAACCCAATACCCTGCACTAGATTTACTGTACCAGAAAATGAACAATAAAAGGAATATTGTTTGTAGCTACTACATTTTAGGAATTTGTTACATGAAAATAGATAATGAATATGTTTTCCCATTAGCACAAAATGTGATTGTCGACACAGAGGCTGGGGCTAAGAGCCAATTTTTTTAGGGGAGGAAGAGAGTCAGAATAGTTATTCTAACAATGATTGCAATGGTGAAGGTTAGGTTCCTCTTCTCCATGAAAATTCGAATCTCAAAATTAAAAAAGAAAGAAAGAAAAAGAAAACTAAATCCGAAAAAGAAAAGAAGTTCCAGCATTATCAAAATTGAAGGGAATGCATTTAGAAGTGCTCCCTGCCTGTATTTCAAAGGTTTTTAGACATCTCACTGTGTACACGCCTATACTTTCAGGGTGACAATCCTATTTAACTGTCAACTTGACATGACTTAGAATCAGCTGGCAAGAGGGACACACAAAGGGTCTGTCTAGATTGTGTGGATTCCCTTGCTTGTTAAGGGAATTCACAACCTGAATTGAGTAACACTGTTCACTGCTCTGGGGCCATAAATTGTACAATAATAGCGAAAACTATACTAGGCATTTTCTGCTTTTGACTGTGGATGCTACCTACTTCAAACTCTGACTACTACTAGTTGCCCACAATGACAAACTCCAACCCAAAGTTGTAAGTTAAATAAGTTATTTTTAAGGCACCTTTTGTCTTGATGTTTTAGCATAGCAACATATTCACAGTATATCTAGATTTATGTTCGAGAAAATACTTGAACTTTAATGTACTCTATAAATGTAACATGATCGTGCATTATTTTAGACAGCATAGGTGTTATTAGGAATCTAAAGAATAATGTAAAAGAGAAGAGATATCCAATTATTCCTTCTGAGAATTTTCTAATGTGTTATAATTGTGGCATCAGTAGAGATTCCCATTAGTCTGAGGTTATTTGATGTTGACCTAACCACAGCTAGAATCTTGTATATCTTTTCATTAATAGCTGATTCACTAATCTGAACCCTGTCCAACTTATCCCATCTGTAGCTCCATGGGAAAAATTTGAACAATGACAGCAGAGCTTGAAACACAGGAAGTTTTTATTAAGAATGATGGACTTCCATGTCACTTTCTCATCTTTGTGGGATGGCACTGATGCAGGCGGGTTCATCACACTAGACAGACTTTAGTTTAAGTTTGCATGAGCTAGAAGATTCAAGTGCTGTGATAGTTTGGGATTAAATGAGTATCTATATTACGTCTATTTTATAACATCCCTATAACCATGGTATAGTTTGTTCAAAATAGAAATTCTTGAAGTACTGATTGCTACTAAATAACATTTCTGATACAGATACTATATGGCCTTACACTGAATAAAAAGGCAGGTTTCATTACATATACCTTTGAACCTCAGTGTGATCCACAGAAGTGTTTCAAATATTACTTCAATTTACCTTTTGAGCACTGCCACGCACTGTTTCCAGAAAACAAGACTTTTAAATCACACTCTTTGCCATGTCTTAGGGCTCCATCAGGTTGCACAAATGATCAACTTAGTCAGAATTTCAAATCAGCCTTTTAATACCATACCATGCTACTTTTCAGTTAATTTGATTGGCGTCAAATTCTAATGCAAAACAAAGGTTCTTTGTATTCATAAATGACAATTGCATGCCAGGTTCATTTATGAGCTCACATACATTTCTGCTCATTACATTTGGATACTATAACCAAAAATACTATTTTCCACATTAAATATCTATTCTTATAGGTAAAATATTTTCCATAGTCAAATGATTAGAGAAAAGAGAATGAAGAAGTGAATCCAGGTTAATTAGATTTCAAAGTCCATTTCATTCTATTAAGCCAGATTGCCTTAGTTATTTTTACAGCAAAACAAATATTCAAAGTAGTTTTAAATTAGTTTGGAACTTATCTGAAAGCTTGTATATACTTACTGTTGCCAAAGAGTTTCCAACTTTATGTAAAAAGGATGCAATAATGCATATAAATTATCTTGCGCTCAATAAGAACTGGTTCCTCCTCCACTCTTCCTCTAGCATCTGTGATATAGTTGAAGATGGATGTTTGGAAGGTCGCATGACAGATGGGGGCCAACATGTCTAGTTGCAGATTAAGAACTTAAAATTGGAGATTAAAATCAAGTATCCTAACAGGAAGGATTGGAAATCTTAAAGTCTGGGTGATGCCCTGATTCTCATCAAGATTCCCTCAGAAAAAAAGAAATAACAGTCTTTAAATTTTAATTAGCACCTTTTGGGGCTAGAAATACCACAGTACCATTCATCTAGATGATGAGAGGAAGATGCTTTTCATGGTAATAATGAGATGATTTCTTGGCCATCAACATGGCCTCCAAGAGCCATCTGTTCACTGAGTTGGTGAGCAATAACGATTTATGAACTACTCCCAAATAACTCTGTGTGTGACGGGGAAGGGCGAATACAGCTGCGGCTTATTTTCATCAAACATCTTGATCTGTTCTTCAAACATTGCAAATTTGATGAAACCCAAACAGTTTGTCAAACACTTTCTTCTCTAATTGGGAAAATGATCTGAATGTTAAGAGCAATTGCAAAAGATGGTTTTGAATCATTCCTATTTACATAAAGTCAGCCATGCTGTAGATCTTCTCAATGCCCAGATTCCCAGTGTCTACCACAACAAACAAGCAGGCAAGAAGGTATACAAAGTCTCGCACACTAAGGCAAATACAAATGCATCTTTCCTTCTTTCTAATATGTCTCAAAATTTAGAAAAGCATAGAATATATCACTTTTACAAATACATTCATTGAGAATGCCACTGAAAATGAACACCAACATGATTGCTAATAATTATCTTTAATTTTTATTTAGCATTTAAAAAATTCTCTCATTACTTTTTCAAATTTTACCTCTGTTTACAAGGCCTAAAAGGATGAAGTTGAAAGTTATCTTAAGATCACAAGTTTAACCCTATAACTAAAAAGAGAAAAGTCAACTCCACTGAGGTATATTCAAGTACATTAAAGTGTATCCTCTTTGAAAGTATTAAGGGTTCTGTGAATTTTACAAACATGTTGTAAATATAGTAAAATTATGATATTTCTATTACTATGAAAGTCACTGCCATATCCTTTCCCAATTTGTCCCATGCATCTCTGGCCATGCTAACCATTGAACTTTATACTTTAGATTAATTTAGTATTAGTTGTCTGCGGTGTTACTTATTTGTAATCTCAGCACTTAGTAAAATCAGGAGAGTCAACGTTCAAAACCATCCTCACCTATAAAGTGATGATATACCTTTTGTCAGAAACAAACAGAACAGTAACTATTATGATTTGAGTATGAATGTTTCATTGTAGGATCATATGTTTGAACAATTCCTTCTTATCTGAAAATGCTGTTAGAATAACCAACTTGTAATAAGTTATATATTTTCATAATGCAGCAAAAACCATATTTTTTTCTAAATGTTAATATTTTGCTTTGTACCTTCCACTTTTCTATTTATTTTCATTTTTGGCATATGTTCCCTAAGGAAGTGAATTATTTGTATTGATTGCTTTTGCCATAGCAGTAAGGATTAGAGAAATGCTGTTATCTCAGTCAAAAGTGTGTGGTTTTTTTTTTTGTTTTTTTTTTTTTTGTTTTTTTTTTATTTTTATTTTCGAGACAGGGTTTCTCCGTAGTTTTTGGTTCCTGTCCTGGAACTAGCTCTTGCAGACCAGGCTGGCCTCAAACTCAGAAAGATCCGCCTGCCTCTGCCTCCTGAGTGCTGGGATTAAAGGTGTGTGCCACCACCACCCGGCTTCAAACGTGTTTTTAAAACTATTTTATGCATTAAGAATTTTAAAACTGTGTTCTTACCCTTTGTGCTCTCATACATAATCTCCTTACTGCTCTGTTATGGATTCTATAACATATTAGGTTTACACAACCATTAGTTGCTTAAAACAAACAACAAACAATCAAACAAAGAACAAAAAAAATGATTAAAGAGATGGCTCAGTGGTTAAGAGCACTAGCCTGTGTGAGTCCCATCTTCCACAATGAGACACACAACAATGACTGCAATTCTAGGGTATTGAATGCCACCCACTGTCCCCTGGAGGACCCCGAACACATGTGATTCACAGACATACAAGCAGGCAAAACATTCACATGTAAAATTAAAGTAAATAACTCTTAAAAACATTGAAGTGAATTTTCATCTGCTATAAATGCCAGGTGAGATAACACTCAACCAGTTTTGACAATAAAAACTGCCTTCTCTAAGCTTTGCAACAAACCATTTCTTCAACTGAAGAACACTGTTCTAAATAAAGACTTTGATTATTTTACTTGCTAAAATATTTCATTAGTAAATGCACCATGAGATAAATATAAGCATCTAATTATATGACTAAAAATAGAGTTCTAGGTCATATTTCAATTGTGCTCAGAGTTATAACTATATTTATCTAATGATGGATAATGTTGATTGTCCAGTTGACAAGTTCTAGAAACACCTAGTGGACCAGTGAAGGGGTATTTAATTAGGTAGGTTAATTGAGGTATAAAACAGGTTCTAATGTTGGACAGCATTGTTCCCTGGGCTTGGATCATGCATTGTACAAAAAAAAAAAGAAGAAGAAGGAAATATTGTGGATATCCATTGCCCCTTCCTCCAGACTATAGATGCAATGTGACCAGCAACTCCAATCTCCTTAGTGATGACTACATAGGCTAATGTGAACTGTGACCTTTCCTCGCATTGCTTTTTCAGAGCATTTTATCACAGCAAGAGAACAGATAAATAAGACCAATTTCTTTATACACATATCAAATGAATTTTAATATAAATGTATTTATACACAAAAAAATCCATTTTATCAAATTCCAAAGATTAACCACAAAAATATAATAATATGCAAGCTTATTTTCTAATTCATAAAATATATAAAATATTATGCATAAATATATATAATTAATAAAATTTTTAAACATGAACATAATAAAATAGAAAGACAGACACATTTACACTTGTTAATCATTTGTTCAATCCCTGATTTACTTTAAAACTCTGTTTTCTCAGAAATAATATTGAATTATTTGAATTTCCTATTTAACCCCTTATCACAAAGACAGTAATGTCAAAGTATAACAGATCAGTCCCCCACATCCCAAAATAAAAAAGAAATAATAATAGCTCTGCTGTAGCTAATACATCAGAGTAAACTACAGTTCCAATCTAATCCATTATAAAAGAAACCTGAGTGATGGGTAGAAGATAATGAGGTGTACTCCCATCAAAATGGAGTATCAGAGGAGATCAATTTAATGTAATGAGCACCAACCTCACATAATACAAATGGAGACCAAGAGAGACATCTGGCTTTCTATCAAACCCAGCAGCACCTGGGCACTCCAATCTTGTTCACTGGAGTGGGGTTAGAAGAAGCTATATAATAAGTCAGAGATTTTGAACATTGGCCAGAGATAATAAGGCTACCCATCACCCTCTGCTCTCTGGAGAACGAATATGTCAGTAATGAGGATATCCTAACAAAGAAGCCATGGGCAAATGTGTGGAGTCTGATAATGCAGCACCTCGCCAGGATTATCCTGAGCACCTCTGGATGTCTTTGGCACATGCTTTGTGGGGATGTGTCAATGAGTAATTAAAATTACAACTGAGGAAATGAGAGACTTGGGCTATAGTTCAGAGGTATAGGGTTTGTACTGATGTACAGGACAACAGGAAATGAATAAACAAATGAATAAACATGGCTCTTCGGAGAAGTGAAAACTTCATCACCGAGAGGAGGCAGAAATTTTTAATAAAAAAAAACATCAAAAGTAAAGATCAGATATAAATTAAATGAAATTGTAAAAGTAGAAACCAATAAATGAAAGAAAAGCACAGCATATGAGATTTGAGGACAATAAAGATGTAAGACATTTGTCGATAGAATAATTGCATAATTGCAACAGAAAGGATGAGCAAGAAAAAAATTATCAATAGTGGAAGCTGATTTGGTCACCATTAAAGGCACTTGCGTGAAAAGCCTGACTATTGCACCCCACACACACAAATGAATAAGAGAATATAATTTTTAAAACAGAAACTCATTATGAATAATAAATTATAGATAAACTATTTCTAAATATTATAATTTATAACTTATAAAATTTATAAATAATTACAAATTATAGACAATTATAAATATAAATAATACAGGCTTAAAAAAAGAAAGACACAAGTCCCTGAAGGACAAAATTTTATTCGTAATTCTGCTGTCCAGATGTCTAGAAGACAAAAGTGATGGACAAATAACACAGGAAATGGAAGAGCAAGTAGCAGAAAGTTCTAAATGCATCAAAATCCCCCTCCCACTGAGTTCCTCAGATCATATTTGATGTGTGAGACAATAATTATAAAAGGGTTAGAAGTGGTGCTTAACATATATGCAAAAAACATATAATACGATGGAAATTGAAGAAAATAAACACATCTGTTGATACGTGACAATAAAAGAGGTAAAACGTTAACTGACATGGACCTGACAAGGTGATGTTTATATCTATTAATGCCTTATGGATTCACAAAAAAATGTATACCAAGAAATTACCACATATATTAGGGAAACAAAATATGCTTTTAAGGTTATTAAAATTATCTGTAGAGAGTCAGAAAAAGGCAGGAGCAGATACATAAATGAAAAGGACAAACAAAAGCAAAATAAGGCAGACTTAAGTCATAAAATACCAATATTGAAATTAATTAATTGCTATAGGGGCTATGATCTAGTCAGCCATAGAGTTATTTTTTACCTAGTTAATAGTAACGTGCAAGGGATCCATCTTGTGGAGTAGACATTAAATCTCATCATAAAGTTGTTGTTTGGGCTGGAGAGATGGCTCAGTGGTTAAGAGCTTTACCTGCTCTTCCTAAAGGTCCTAAGTTCAATTCCCAGCAACCACATGTGCTCATAATCATCTGTAATGAGATTGTGTGCCCTCTTCTGGCCTTCAGGGATACAAGCAGGCAGAACACTGAATACATTATAAATAAATCTTAAAAAAAAACAAAGCTGTTGTTTACTCATATGATATCTGTGCCAGTATTGCACCAGTGGACATATCTTATTATACCAGTCTCTCTTTTAGCTTGTAAGGTTCCCAGCTGAATAATAATATTGAGAACCTTTCTCTTCAGTATCACTCAACCACTATGAAAGATGTGCCAAAGGGATGAAGCTTCTTGGCTGTTGCCAGCCTAATTTCTCCATTTACTATGACTGAAGCATATAATGTCCTTTCCCAGTGGGTTTTACCACCAAGCCCTGGAAATCAAACAAGAGCAATGGCAGTATTCTGTAATGTTTGGGAACAATGTCCCTGGTAAATGATGAGCAGCTTTGAAAGAAACCTATACCTAGAACCATCCTATCTATTTGATAACCTATGGTGTATATGGAAGGGACTGTCTCTCATTATAGGGAAACTTTATTTAAGCAATACACACACACACACACACACACACACATGAAAACTTGCAGAGCAGTAGCTTTCTATGTAGCATTTGGCATTTTTGGTGGTATTCAGTGACTTTTACCTTTCCCCAAATTCCTTCTACCCTGTTCTCCCTTCCTCTCTCCATTGCCTGAAACTCTTCATCTAGGGGAAGGGCACTGTTCAATTTCCCCTTTTCCATTGCCATATCAATTGTTGTTGTTGTACATTTTTTAATTGGTCATATTTTTGAGATCTCATGGGTACATCTACTATGTATAGAACACAATATCTTAGACAACATGTGTTGATCTTGAGGTTTTTACAATCTTTCCTTGGAGTTTTCTACAATCTTCCCATGAGAAGCTGAGCACCTCACGGTAAACAGTTCTCTGTGCAAGCTCTTTGGTCTGTTGTGGTTTTCTGTAATAGTTTATGTCTGGTAAAAGTAAAAAGAATATGAGGAATGATAGCTGCAGAGACTGTAAGTATAAAGGTATTTAAAACAGAGTTAGGTATTATACTGGGTTACCTATGTGGCAGTAGTGAGTTCTCCTCCAGGTTCCATGACCTCTCAAGACACAGTTAGCTAGGTTTACATTACTAGGCATTGTAGGCAGAGTTTTCTTTCCTGCCAACCAGTTTCCAAACAACCACATGGAAATTTAATATTAATTATAAATGCTCAGGCAATAGGTCAAGCTTGTTACTAGATAAATTAACCCCTTTATCTCAATCTACTTTCTTTCACATGGCATTATGCCTCTTTTATTTTGCACTTCCTATTTCCTCTCCTTGTCTTGCTAGCAACTCTCTGCACTCCGCCTAACCTGATCCTGTCTAGATATTGGCCAGTAAGATTCTTAACACTAAATATATTCACACAGTATAAAGGAATATTATACAAGGCATGCTATTTCCCTCTATCAGATTCAGAGGATCCAATCTTATGTTGAATTCCTTGACACTCTAGAATTGAATTTTGAGGAGTGTGAGATAAGGATCTAATTTAATTCTTCTTCATGGAGCTGTTCAGTTTGCCTGTCACCATTGTGAAGATGTTACTTATTATCCAATGTGTGTTTTTTGGCATCTTGTTTAAAACTTAGGCGACTGTAGGAGTTCAGGGTTCCATCTCCACTATCAGTTCTATTACAATGATCAGTGTTTCTGCTTTTAATTTAATATAATAACATCCTCTTCCTTAATTCTTCTGTTTATTCCATAATAAGGGCTTCAAGTTTCCACAAAGAGAAAACTGACATAAAATACTTAGGGAAAGGAACTAATGGTGACACTGTGTATTAAGATTGGGGTGAGGGGGCACAGTGAAGATGACACCAACTCCATCGTTGAAGTTTTACTTGGTTACAATTTTGAAAGGAAAATCTAGATTTGTATCTGGTAGCAAAAAGGAGACCAGGAGAAGCATACACTCGGCGGCCCAGAGGATTTATTAACACACAGGAACCAAGAGTAACAGTACTTCAAATAATTTAACATTTCAAGAAGACTGGTTGTATACCAAAAAGTAAGGAGGTGATTTTACTTTTTATTTCAAAGAAAAAAATCCTAGTCGTGCTAAATTCTAATGTAAGTTTAAAAAAGATATCTTAAAATTTGCTATACACCAATGAAAATATGTCTTAATTTTTGCCCACAGAGGTAAATTTTCTTTGCAGCTGGTGGCTTTATATACCTATTTTAATTATTTTTTTGTTTGGTCTGTAACTTAATTCATTTTATGATTATGTCTGATGAGGACATAATCTTTCTATCCTTTGCAAGTCAGTGTATGATTTGTGGATCAGTACCACCGTGTGTCACTTAGGTACTTAGTGCAAGTCCATAATCATAAGATGCTTTTCAGGCCTAAAAAGGCAGGTTATGTTTTTAAAGCACTTCTACATAACCCTAAGAATGCTAAATTTTGAATGCACTTTTCTAGTTGATTAAAATATTAATAGAAACTGTGTCCCATTAAGGTTTTTCTTACTTTATCCGTCATGGAATTCATCTCTCTCTCTTTATTCAGAAAAACAGAAGTTCTAAACAGATGCCTAAATATTTGTAGATTAATAAAAAATTATTCCCAGTACTCACATAAGTTGGCAATAAGTGTAATTTTTAATTTTACCTGGTATCTAAATTTAGGTTTTTCAAGTTAAGTTTTTGTTTAAGTCCCAGTGTGTAAGCCTCACTACTGATAATGGATATTAATTATATGCTTTTTTAAAAATAGTAGACATAACTTTTCCAATATTTTGTTCCTAGATGATTCAACTTAATTCTTATGTTGTCCCCCACATTGAGTATGATTCATTATTATCTCAAAACCCCAAATAGGTATACATCGTATGGGATGAAGATGGTGGTGGGGGTTCCTTGGACTTCCCATAGGACAGGGAACCCTGATTGCTTTTCGGGCTGGGAGGGGGACTTAATTGGGGGAGGGGGAGGGAAATGGGAGGCGGTGGTGGGGAAGAGACAGAAATCTTTAATAAATAAATAAATAAATTAAAAAAATAGATTATAAAAAAAGGCACCAAACAGCTTGACTTTGTATCACAATGGATGAACCCACAGGACTTATTTGTATCAGTGTGTAAAGTTATGAAAAGATGAGAATTCTCCCTTGTCACAAAGCACATTGTTAGCAAACAGTTGTTTCTTTGGATTCCTTCTGGAAGTCACCTGAGATTGAGCTGAACGTTAATGCTTGTTGCCCTTATGACTTCCTGGATTCCTGACCCTGTTTTCATGACTCCAGCAAAATGTAAAGAGCATTTGCTGGTCCAGTGGGGCATGTTCCTTCTGGCCTTGCTTTTTCAGAAGACTCTATTCTTCCTAAGGAGACTCCAGATGTATGCCTGATTGAAGCATTCATTTTACGGTTTGGGCAAGCTTTCTCACAGCTGCAACTGGGACAGGTATTTGAAAGGATTACATTGTTGTACAAATGCTTCTATTCTTCCTGCTAGAGGCTCAGACACACAGCACAGGCTGTCTTAACACAAGACAAATACATTTTCCAAGACTACTCTTTATCTTCTTTCTTTCGTCTTTCTTTCTTTCTTTCTTTCTTTCTTTCTTTCTTTCTTTCTTTCTTTCTTTCTTTCTTTCTCTGTCTCTTTCTTGATTCAGTTTTTCATTTCAAAAAAATTAAGTAAAAACAAACTTATAGAACAAGTTACTTACCAGACCTTTTAGCTAAATTGTCTCCTTAAAATGATTATTCTTATTTCCCCTACTCACACTGTGAATATACTGAAAGATACCCAATGAAATGCAATGAAACAAGATAGAAAGTCAGTAGCACGTTGCCCCCATGAAGCAATAACCACCTTAAAGAATGGAAACTTTGAGTTGTCATAATTTGTTCTCTTTAAACATTTAAATCATATAGCTGCCTTTCACACATAATCGTAGTGTTCACCCAGCAATTTTAATGATTAATCCTACCCACATATTATTTCCCTATGGGAAAGACTCAAATGACTGACAAATGTAACATGTAACAAGGGAGCACTATGTTCTATTACAAGGGACTCTGGATTCTCAATAAACGCTACTTAGACAAATATAGGATGGCAGCATTTGCAGTTGGGTTATGCAGGCAAATGTGGAGTCATATTATTTATGGTTTGACAGTGCACCTGGATATAGCCAACTCTTGTTAAAAGACTCAGGGTCAGACCTTGTTCATCCAAAATCACTTTTTACATAGATTCTTGGCAGTTTTTGTTCCATGGTAATATAGTAACCTTCCTCCTAATCTTTTTTCTCTTGAAATTGGGCTCGGTAGATAGAAAAAGGTAGCATAAAACTGTTGTAGGGAGGGGCCTGCTTGTTCGTCGTGGCCACCCAGCTAGCTTAGCCCCAAAATAACCACACAGAAATTGTATTAACTAAATCACTGCTTGGCCCATTAGTTCTAGCCTCTTATTGGCTAACTCTCACATCTTGATTTAACTCATTTCTCTTAATCTGTATATCGCCACGTGGCAGTGGCTTACCAGAGATTCTAACCAGCGTCCATCTCAGGCGAGGAATCCATGGATTCTCTCTGATTCTGCTTTTTTCCTCCCAAAATTTAGTTCTGTTTTCTCTGCCTACCTAAGTTATGCCCTATCAACTAGGCCAAGGCAGTTTGTTTATACATTAACCAATGAAAGCAACACACAAACAGAAGGAAGTCTTTCACCATTTCCCCTTTTCTGTTTAAACAAAAAGGAAGGCTTTAATTTTAACAAAGTAAAATTACATACAACAAAACAGTTACCAAACAAGAATTATAGTTACAATATTTGTATCTACTTTATTTTTATCATAACTAGGGAAAACTATAAATTTTTCAACTCCATCCAAGACTTCAGAAGGATATAATATTACCTAAGTAAACAGGAAGTGTATTATAAACAACTTCCAAAACTCTGGAATTGACAGAGACATCTCGCTGCCTGGACAGTCACCCAAAGTTCTTTTGTACCGTTGGGGCATCCATCTTCAGCCTTCAGGCCCATAGAATTTAGTTCTGTTTTTATTGCCTGCTAAGTTCCTACCTATCAACTAGGCCAAGGCAGTTTCTTTAGTCATTAACCAATAAAAACAACACGCAAACAGAAAAAAAAACTCCTACACGGTAAAACCTTGCTAAAATATTACAAAATAATCTACAAAAGTCTAATCCATACTAAGCCTTGTATATTATAAATCATATCTTCCTTTTCCAATAGGACTTAGATAATTTGAGCAAAATCATTTTCAATTATTATCCTCTATGCTAGTGTTCAATATTTTTGTTACCTGCATATACAGAATGCATCCTGTCTTATCTTCTATAATTTAGGTCATGTTGCAAGACTTCCTGCTTTATCTCCCTAATCAGCACAGCATTCATAAGACTTTATTTCTTCTTAAATCACAGATCTAAACCTCTGATGGCATTTTATTTTGCTTAATGATTGTTCCCATGGTGATTTTTTATGAATAAAAGAATAATGCCCTTCAGCAGATGACCCAGGTTTGCATCTTAGGAGGTTCTCCTAAAGGCATTGTGTATTACATTTGAAGCCATTTCATTCTAGAGACTCAGCTTGATGCTCAGCCACAAAATCTGATGTGGAAAGACTTTTAGAGGTGAGGTGTTGGTTATATTTGATCATTTAATTTGAGTAGCTTGTCTGTTTCCTTCCTATTTGGCATCATTATTTTGAATAAATTCTTTCTCCCTAGTTAACAAGGATTTCTTTGAAGGAAAAAATGTATTTGTAGTTGACTAAGTCAGTCAAAGGGACACTGAGTTAGAGAAGGAATAATGCAGGGTGGAGGTGTGAAACGTCTCACGACTAGAAAGAATATGTATGTCATCTTTTGCAGTTCATTATGTGTACCATGGACTTCTGCATTCACCTACACTGCAGGTTGTCAGAAATTTATGATGCAGTTACTGAGAAATATGTAAACCTCAGAGAATGGCCGAAAGGGAAGAAGAAAAAGGAAGTGAAGAAATGAAGGGAAGAAGGGCTAAAACCAATGTTAGATCTTTCCTTTATTCATATGGAAATCAGAGGCTCTAAGGGAGAATTTCTTAGTATTTTCTAAACAGTGGTTTGGTTCTCACCATTCCTGTTGCTGCAATACTTGAATGCAGTTCCTCATTTTGTGATGACCCTTAGCCATAACATTATTTTCATTGCTACTTCATAACTGTAATTTTGCTGCTGCTATGAAGCATTATGTAAGTATATGATATGCAGGATGGTCTTCGGTGACTCCTGTGGAAGGGCCATTTGAACCCCAACGGGGTCACGTCCACACTTTGAGAATTGCTGTTCTATAAAGTCATATTGTTCAAAAATAGCTTCGTAAGTCTGTACATTCATATCCACAGGTGTGTGCTACTCCAAACTTTTATCAGTAGTGGCTCTGTTGATGAACATCAACTATTTCCTTTTCTTAGCAATTGTGAATACAGAAGCAATGAACATACTTTAAGTATTCCTGTAGTAGGACATAAAGTCCTTTGGTCCCCCAATGACGAGTGGTATAGTTGCTTATATAGCTTTGAGAAAAATGCCAGGCTTGATTCGGAGAGGATTTTCAAGTTTACACTGCCATCAGCATTTATAAGGGTTTTGCTTACCTTACATCAATGTTAGCAGTTGTTTGTACTTCTTGTATTCTTCACTTGATAAGTGATATTGACACTTAATCTAGTTTAATCTAGGAGAAAGTTTAACTCTTGAGTAGTGTGCTCTATACCTCACCTCTAGTTATGTCTTATTGGGATTCCATTTACTATTCTGCCTTCTGCATTTGTTGTCTTCTTTTTTAGTCCCTTTCATGTTCCAAGAATATGGACATGTTTTTTTTCTTGAAAATACCTAGAATATTGAAATAGAAATGTTTGTTAACTTTTTGATGAAAATTGCTTATTTCTAAGAAGAGACGAAAAGAGATGTACGATTTGGATTTTAATTTTAGAGATAAACTCAGTGAGTGACAGAGAAAGGCAATTAGAAATTTGGTTTCTGGGAATTCAAAATGATTATTTTTAAGGCTGACTTGGAACAACATATGTAATTTACATCTGAAGTTAGAGCAGAATGTGCAAACATATTACATAAGGTAACAAAAATACAAAAAAAGTAAATGTATCCAAACACACATATCTATTGGCAACTGTGTTGTAGAACTTCACAGAGGTTTGTTCATTATGTGCACACCCACTCACATGTCTCCATGCCAGAATAAGTGTATACATTAAAAATGCAGTGGATAGGAAAGCTGGAGAGTTGCAAACTTTATGTACAAACTACTGAAGAACCAGAAGTAATGCTTCTTTCTCCAAATACCTTACACCTTCCAACTGTATGTGACAGTTCTATCAAACTTTTGTCCTGATTTAAAGAATAAATCTTATGGACTAACCAATTTTCTTTTATCCAGTGTTAGAACATTCTTTTAAAAATGTTCACAAAATTTTCAATAAAAATTTTGCACAAATTCCTTTGTCCTTTTGTCTAAACTTACAAATCATTTCACAATATTTTAAGCTATAAAGTATCTGTGTGTTCAGTGGAACTTTCATGTTAATTTTAATTTTGCATGAACTGTAAGAGCAGTATATTGTAATCTACATTTTATTAGTTGCATAGGTTCAAAGACAATTTGTCTCATCACAGTCAAATTATCAAGAACCATTTAGATTCTTTCTCTAGCATTGATTTGCTCTAAATCCTATTTCTAAAAAATCCTCTGGTCTCATCTCATTTGAAATATGTTTATTCCAGATAAAACATGTTTATTTCCAAAATCACAATTGTATCATTCTATAGTAATATAAACATTATACCTCATTGGTAGCAGTTTTTAAAGAAGACAAGAAAATTCAGATATTGTCAAACAATCATGCCATTATAAATAGAAGAAGGTCGGAACAATTATATGGATATTATATTATTCTATAGAAATATTGCTAGATTAGTACACACAGTGCATGCTTACTAATAACAAGCATGTTCTCTTCCTGGATTCACTCATTCTGTCTATAAAACTAGTTGCCAGGAGTAGGTCAAGGTTTCTTAAAAGTTTGAGGGCATGAGGATATTTATAGAGGACTGTTGGAAATCATTTCTGGCCACACATTCCTAGACAATGGAAACAATGAAATATCTACAGTATTCATTTATTTAAGGTCTTCACAAACTCTTATGCAGCTTTTCTTTCATTATTTATGTAGTTGCTAGGTCCTAGTTTTAAGCATTACAGTAGCACACCAGAGATGACCACTCAAATACAGATTATAGCCATTTAAAGTCATTATTCCAGCTTGCTAGAACCGCTCCAGATTAATTAGGGACCTAATGTGGTTTGAGTGTGCAGAACACAGGGTTCTTAAAGGCCGAAACCCGGTTCAACTATCTTGCTTGGCGGTTGCAGGAGCACTTCATAGAAGCAAGCAGTTTTAACAGAGGCAGGCAGTTGAACAGATACTAAGTTAGCTGGAACAACCTGACCATTGGTTCCTAAAAGAGAGTTAGGTAATTTTCCAAGGAATTTTCCACCAAGAAAATCAAATTCAAGTTAAACCTGAAATGATCTCAGCAAGAATTCAAGATGGAGGGAGCTCAGCATTGATTTGCCCTGCCACAAGATTCTTTTACATGGCAAAATCACAGTCCTTTTAAGAATCAGAAAATACTTTATGGGAGAGATTAGATGATTCCACAGATCAGATATGAGTCCTATAGTCACAGACTAATAAAAAGAGATGAAAATATAATTAACAGAAGGAGAGGAGTGCTGGTAGTGTCTACTATGTGATACTCAACGGAGATTTTTCCCCCTTCAGGGGTAAGTCTTAATCGATCTTGGAAAGTTAATACTTGTTTCTCTTAGTTAATTTCTTCTCCAAGCACGTGACCAATAAATATATTTTGCATAAGAAAGGGCTGCTACTTGTCTTAGAAATCAAAGTTTGAAAAGGATAGAAATGCAGGGATTTGAAAGTTAAGTAGACATTGGAAACTGACAAAAGTTTACACGCTGTGGTGCTATTACATTTTAAAGAACTTGTTCTAGTTTCATTTTTGTTGCTGACATAAAATTACCTGAGAAAACAACTTTGGGAAGAAACGATTTAGTTGGCATAAAACTCCAGGTCTATCAATAGCAGAGAATTGACCCATGGATCCTTGTTTGTGTTCTCGCTGGCTAGTTAGCTTTCTCATCTCGTATTATTCATGATCTCCTGCCTAAGTAATGGTGCCACCTATGATGGTGCCATAAATTAAGCATGAAGCTAACCTTCCAGAGACATGTCCATAGGACAACCTAATCTAGATAATTCCTCAGTGAGATTCTCTTCCCACCTGATTGTAGGTTTGTAGATTTGGTCGTTAAAACTAACCTTTATAGAACTTCTTTATATAAGTCAACATAAGTAAGAAAATACAACACTTTTACTTCATTATCTAAAATTTAGAATATGTTCTAGGTCTAGCTCTCCACATCGGTATATTTACACACAGAGAGATGTATTAATAAAATTCTTTATTAATTTATACATCAACAGCATATACTGAGGTTGTTTCTATAGCACATTATGATGAATAATGCCACAATGATTAAGAAAGTGTAACAACTCCCACCTATTGCTGGTTTGACTAATTTAGGTAGGTACCCAGAAAAGTTATTGCTTGGTAATAGGGTTCTGATACTTTTAATTAGGGGGTAATACCCACAGTATTTCCAATATAGCTGTACCTACTTACCATTGTGACTGACAGTGTAAAAGGGTTACTCTCTTCCACACAGTCACCAACATTTGTTATTTCTTGTCTTTTTAATAAAATAAAAGATGCATGGTGTTATTTCTTCATGGTTTCAAGCTATGTTTTCCTAACAATTAGTTATTTGGCATACCTTTTCATATAACTGCTGACTATTTCTTGCCTACTTTACAGAAATATTATTAAGATTTCATCAAATAGAATTTTAAATGCTTTGCTTATTATCACCAACAGATTTTTTAAAATATACTTTGGATAGCACTATCTTCTCCAATTTTGTAGGCTGTTCTTTGAGTTCATATTTTAATTTGATATCATCACTCTTCTTTATTATTATCTGTTGCCTGACATTTGATGAGACATGAAAAAAGTCATTGTTAATGTCAATATCAAAAGAAGAAATTTCTCCATTTTTTTTCTAAGTAGTTGTATGGTTTCTTGCTGTAGAACAATGATTTGTACCCTGTCAATTGTATTTTAATAAAACAGTGATTGTCCAGTAGCCCAGGCAGGAAGTATAGGTGGAGTGACAAGAACAGGAGAATTCTGGGAAGAGGAAAGATTCAGTTTGCAGTCATCATTCAGACAGAGAGGAAGCAAGATGAGAATGCCTCGCTGATGAAAGGTACCAAGTCACATGACCAACACAGACAAAAATGATGGGTTAATGTAAGAATTAATTAATAAGAAGCCTGAGCTACCAGACCAATCAGTTTATAACTGTTTATATCTAATGTAGACCTCTGTGTGTTTCTTTGGGACTGAACAGCTGTGGAACCAGGTGGAACAGAAACCTCTGTCAACAGTTTCTCTTAAGTTTTAGGATTTTTTTTAACCATAAAGAATTGGTTTTAGTGTGTTGTGAAATAAGGGTCTATTCCTTTTTTCCATCTGTGTATACTCACTTTTCCTAACTCTGTTAATGAACACCTTCCCCTTTCCCTACTTTGTGTGTGACTGTTGCAATACAAAAAACTGAAAGACTCTCTACAGTTGAGTTATTTCTGGTCTCTCTAATCTGTTACAAAGTTCTATGCTCTACCGGTATGGCAGTGACTTTATAAGGTTAGACAAAAAGGAGTTATTTAGTCTAGGGAAAAACTAGACTTGATCTCTCCTAATCCGATCTAATTCTGCTTTGGGAATATAACAAACACTGAATTAGTCTCGATCTGTATGCTTTTACACAAATTATAAAAATTGTTTTAATATTATCTTATATATGTAAAAATACAATTTAAAATGCTTATCTTTCTACAATGTCGTAAATAACTAGAATTTAAAAAGTTATTTCTGGTTCAGGATATGACCAGTGTCTTACAAATCTGTTTCCTGTCACTGAAACTTCAGTCCAGGTTCTTTTTCTCTAGCCTGCTTGGAAAAAGAGGCAGATGGCAAATCATTTATCAACAGTCACCATATCATGTAAAAGGGGATTTGGTCAAACAGGTATGGGCAGCTTACACTTTTATCTCTGGTAGTTTTCCTTCTAGTAAAAGATTCATTGGGGAATACAACTGTTCTCAGATGTGTTACAATTGAATACAGGTTTAAAGCTCTATTAAAATCAAGTGTGCCCTTAGTATGACCTTTAGTTTACATTTTTTTTTTCAAATCAACTTGCCTCAAATACTACAGCATATATAACTATGCTGTTCTTTAACATTCTACTGGATTGGTAGTTGTCACCTCTCTTGTTGCTCTGACAAGACACAGGAGCAAAGCAACTTGAGAAAGACAGGGTTTATTTTGCTCACAACCAGAATGAAAGAACGCAATTAAGAATGGCAGGGAAGATGCTGCAGTGAGATCTTGAGGCAGCTTTTCACACTGAGCCTGCAGTCAGGTAGGAGAAAGGAGAATGGTGTTGCTCAGCCCCCTTTGTCAACCACACATAGTTCAAGAGTCTATCCCTTGGGATGGTGAGAACCACATTTCAGATGGGTCATTCTTCAGTTAAGTTTCTCTGAAAGTACTATCACAGGCTCACATGTAGGTGTGTCTTCCAGGTGTGTGGTTGAGTTGAATATGAAGATTAACCATCACAGATGAAAACATTCCAGCAGCACAAAGTAAGGAATTCCTTCCATGTATAGATAATTAATTTTCAGAATGAGGTGTTTAGTTAGGGGTTCCTGCAAATTGATCTATTGCAGGAAGATAAAAGACTGAAATTGGAAGCTTTGGGGACAATTAATTAACACTCCCACAGAAGATCTAGATATTGAGGCAATCCTGTCCAAAATGACTTCCTTGAACCATCTCTTACCTTGACACACATTCTGATATGATCTCACATGGTGATGTGTGTCTTCTCTCTTAGTTTCTCAAACTTCCATGTGCCACATATTATTCTTGAGGTCAGTGTAGAAACTTTAAAAATATATAAATAAAATGATAGATTTAGGAGAACATGCACTCTGATTTCTTTACCAAATAACATTAATAGAGTATTTTTTTTCTCCCCCACCCCCATTAATAGAGTATTTGACCTGCGATCTTGACTTCCAAATTGGTTGTAAGTGCGCAGTTGCATGTTGAATTGGTCAAAGAATCTGGTATTGGGTTTACCCAATTAAAGTTTTGAATTTACTACTCCAGTCAAAAAAATCTGAGGAAGATTTTTTTGAGAGTTAGAGTGGTTAGCATAGGTTAGTAAATTAGCATTTATTTCACACTAAGGACTCTTTTTCTCATTTAATTCTCAGAGTAAAGCAAAGTGATAAGCATCATTAGCATTTGTTTTACAATGAAGCAAACTCAGGCTCACTGAGGTTAAGAAACTTGATCCAAGTGACACAGCTGCTAGAGCGTGGAGCAAGTTAAGATTCAAGATTCCAATTCCACTGAAAATTTAGCAAATGAATAATTTTGGATGCAGACTGATATTGTTTACTTATTCTGTAGTCTTGGCTTACTACGGTGTATCTCAAAGTTTTTAAATATTAATCCACTTAGAAAGCCAAACATAGTGTCTTTTACTCAGCAGGCAATCAATAATCATGAGTTACAGTAATGTTTCGGAAAGTAGTTGGATAGGATGCTACTTCATTCATTCTCCACTCACTGTACTGGGATTTGGTGCTTCTGTTTCAGAGATTTATAGACTTTAGGACAAAAAATAACTTTGTTTAGAGAAAAAGGAAGAGGTGGAGAAGAAAAGAAAGATGAAAGAGGAGGAAGAAGATAATTTTGAAATCAGAACATTTTAGCCTAATATACTTTATTCTAATGTAGATAACTAAATAAAGAAAAACTACAGTTTTTTTTTTCCTACTGACCTTTTATGAAATGAGAAGAGTTTGTGGTGGGGTTGTTAAACTTAGTATTTAGATGAGTATTTTAAGCCTATGCCAGTACCAGGCCCAAAGTAAGAAGAAATCAGTAAATCACACTAGAGTGATCATGTAAGTAATATAAAAGGCTCACATCTCGATGAGTGCAAAATTAAACAGCACAGACAAAAGATAAATGAGTACAGAGCAAGTTCATATCTACAGCAGACAAGTGAACACTACATCCCTTTCCAAAGCAGTGTCTGTAATAAGCAAAGAAAGGATGGAGTTTTCACTCAGAAGATTTATATATTTTCATATAAGAAAGCCCTTTGGGGTAGGCATGTCTCTGAGAATGCTCATTTTGTTGACCGTGTAAGAAGGACAAGGAGCAAATATGTTTCTGGGTATCGTGAGTTCAAAGTCATGGGTGACATGTGTAAAAGAACTCCTGAACATGCTTAGTTTCTGTCATAAAGATGGCAACCAAACATTCTTTTTTTCTCTAGATGAACAAATCCCCTTTGACTCAAATTGGTTTACCATTCAATATACTCTTCATAACTAAGACTGATTTATTCTCTAAACCTTAGAATGTAAATGGTTAGCTTATCTTTAACAAACAACATTACCAGATAATTTAAATATAGCATTGGAGAGAAATGAACAGTAACTCTAAACTAGAATATTTATGAAAGTTGTGTAAAAGTAAACTGCAATTGTTTCTTTCTCCTCTGAAGGCAAAGTGCTTCTTAAGATGATTTCATATTCTTTCTGCTCTTGATAGATGTCACAATTTAATTTATAATTGTCATTGGGCACCCAAATTCAAAGTGATGTTTTCTAAACATAGCTATAACCAAGATCTAGACAAAAAACAGAGGGGACAAGAACAGGAAGGAACAACACACACACATACACACACCGAGAGAGAGAGAGAGAGAGAGAGAGAGAGAGAGAGAGAGAGAGAGAGAGATACACAGAGAGACAGACAGAGAGAGAAGAACAAAAAGGTATGTAGAATTTCTTACAGCTTTGTGGGTTGATGAGATATTCAACTTAGTCACATTCTAGAAAAAAATAGATCATATAATGTATTCTGTATCTGTCCATAGATAAGCATTAGAAAGAAACCTGCTGACTCCTTGGAAAACTTCTATGACTCTTTGACTTTGATGAGACAAGAAAAACAATTGGAGTTTAATGCCCAGAGAATAAAAGGATAAAAAGAGTAATGGTAATAAAATAAATATTAAAATGTAATAGAGTTAAAAAATAAACCACATAAAGATGGAACATACACAGAGAGTCTAGATTATGCAAACTATTTTATTTTTTTAATTTTTTGACTGTGAACAAGCTAAGTACAGAGAAACATTTCATTGGATGAGTTGCTAAAATAAACCAACATAAAATTTAAAGGTATCATGACTTCAAAATTTGATCCTAAGGAAATGTTACTTTTGAAAAGATGCTCTACTTTTGTTTCCACAGAAAATGAGAAACTGTTTATTCCTTCCAGTCCCAAGTGGTTTTCTGAAACAAGAAACCCTTCTCCCCCAAAAGGCCTCTGATTAGGGACAGTACCAGATAAATTCAGGAATCAAAACATCAAGACTGCTGGGTAGTGGTAGCAAACACCTTTAATCCCAGGACTTGGGAAGTAGGGATCTCTGTGTGTTCAAGGCCAGGCTTATATACAAGACCTAGTTCCAGGACAGTGAATGCTATTACACAGAAAATCCCCATCTTGAAGAGAAAAAAAGAAAAGAAGGAAGGAAGGAAGAAAAAAATAAAAAGTCAATTCTTTGATTATTGGTCCAAAAAAATAGAATCTGAGTTCTTGCTCTGAACCTGGGTAGAAATGGCAATCTGCAAAGCTTCAAGTCTTCTAAGTTTTTCTTTTCTTTCTGGTAAAGATCTAAAACCCTCATGTAAGAGGCCCATTAATTACCTAACAGGAAAACGCACACCAGGAGAAGCAGCCACTTCTATAGAATTTAGAAATAGTACTGAGCCCATCTAATTAGTTGGCTGACATGGATATCTCTTTGGGTATCATTCATTGTCACCACTTGAGAGTAATTTGGTCTGCAATATTCCTTCAGTCATTGTCTATTTGTCCCCCCGCCCCTTGAGAGTATCACACTTTACTCTTTTTTACCAATTTTCTAACCCAAGAAGTTTTTTTTTTAAGAGAGAGAGAGAGAGAGAGAGAGAGAGAGAGAGAGAGAGAGAGAGATGTCCATGTTGATAAAACTTTAGTGGAAACTAAAGGAAGAGACTTTTGATGTTTCATAAGTATAGGGAGTTGCCTCTAGCACATGGTGCTTATCTTAGAAGATAATAAGAGAATGCAAAATTTTCTGGGAGTAGAAAAATATATTTGCTTTGCAAATTTCACCCTTATCTTGTGGTATTCTAGGTTCAGTAGAATTTTTAAGCTTTTCACTTACAGTGTTTTCTCTCTCATTACCTGTCATCCATTCTTTCTTTTCTTCATCTTTCTTTAAATCCCCATGTCAGCCAATTTCATTTCTTCCCCCCAGCTTGTATATTTTTGAAATTATGTAAAATTCTTAAAATGTCTTCTAGACACAATGCACAATCTTGTTACTTCATTGTCAGATCTCAGTTAATTTCTATAAAATTAAAGCTAACTTTCATCTTGTACATACAGACTTAATACTCATGATGACTATGGATTTAAATATTCAGTTACTTTCTAAGATGGGGTCTAAATATAGTCATTTTAGGGACAAGAGGAATATGATGATGTCAAATGTACATACATTTATTTAAAGTGAGAAGTCACTTCGTTGAGAACTCATTAAAGGGAATTATTTTTAGGTATAGTTTTTTTTTTGATATATGTGTGTGTGTGTGTGTGTGTGTGTGTGTGTGTGTGTGTGTGTGTTAAAACAACTCAGTGAGTTGGTGGGAAATAGGCATTTTATTTATTTATTTAGGACTGGTTTTAATAGTTTTTTTGTGTCAGAGTTTTCATGTATGCCAGGTTAACTTTGAACTCATTATGAGTAGAGAATACTCTTGAACTTCTGGCTCTCCTACTTTTACCTTATGGTTGATGAGTTTACAATTATGCACCTACAAGTCATTGAACTCAGAGTGTCTTACTTGTTAAACAAGACCGAGCTCAGAGATTCCAGTTGAAAAGAGGGAGGAAAGATTGTAGGAGCCAGAAGGGTCAAGCACATCACAGGAAAACACACGTTAAAAAGCTAATCTGATCATTGGAACTCACAGTGTCTGAACCAAGAGAGCCTGAATGGGATGACCTAAGCCCTACAGCTGGGTCTACTTGTGGGGCTCTTAAGAGTGGAAGCAGAAGCTGTCCCTAATGCTTTGACTTGCTTTGGGTACCTAATCCTCTTTCAGGATTGCCTCTGGCAATGGATGGAGATAGAGACAGAGACCCACATTAGAGCACTGGACTGAGCTCCCAAAGCCCAGATGAAGAGCAGAAGGAGGGAGAACATGAGCAAGGAAGTCAGGACCGTGAGGGGTGCATCCACCCACTGAGACAGTGTGACTTATCTATTGGTAGTTCACCAAGGCCAGCTGGACTGGGTCTGAACGAGCACATGATCAAACAGGACTCTCTGAATGTGGCTGACAATGAGGGCGGAGTGAGAAGCCAATGATAATGACACTGGGTTTTGTTTCTACTGCATGGACTGGCTTTTTGGGAGGCTAGTCTGTTTGGATGCTCACCTTCCTAGACCTGGATGGAGGGGGGAGGGCCTTGGACTTCCCACAGGAAAGGCAACCCTGGCTGCTCTTAGGACTGTAGAGCGAGGGGGAGGGGGAGGGAAATGGGAGGATGGGACAAGGTGGAAATTTTTAATAAATAAATTTAAAAAAAAAAGAAAAAAAAGAGAAAGCACTTAGTCTTACTGCAAGTTGATATATTGTGCTTTGTTGACATCAATGTGAACCCTGCCCCTTTCTGAACAGAAATAGAGGATGAGTGAATTAGGTGGGGCAGAGGTGAGGTGGGGAGAGGGAATGGGGGAGAAGAGGGAAGGGAAACTGTGGTCAGAATGTAAGATAAATAAACTAAATTTTTAAAAAGGCACAGAGTTGTGTGGTCATGGAGGTATGAAAGGTCTCATAGCAGTTGGAAGACGGGAAGAATGTGACCAGGATATATTGTATGAACACAAATTCTGTTCAATAAAAGTATTTAAGAGGAAAAAAAAACAGTCTACCAACTGAGTGTGAATGACAATCCCTTGAAAGAAGTTCTGTCTTAAATGGCTGATTGACTGATGAGAACTTCCATGATGGAAGAGGTTGGATTGCATATCCAGAGCCTAATTACAATTTATCTTATGCTATCATTAACCCCCTGAGTAGCCCATTCCTTACCTACCTCTGTCGGCCCTAACATCCATTGACTAACAGATACAAGGGCTTCAGAATGTTTTAGTTAAAAAACAAACAGACAAACAAACAAAAACCCCAGGTTGCCTTAAACAAAAGACGGAGTCAACAGGAAGCATCTGAGAACCATAGCTGAGATTTCTCTGGTTGGCTACATCCTGCTTTATCTTCCACCAACATACTTTAAAGATGCCTTGATTTATGACATTTTTTTCAGGGGCATAAGAACTTCATAAAATTACATTCATATAGGATTGTGGAATTGGGAATAACTTGAATCTGTTTTGCCAGGTCACGGTCACTCATTTTAGACTCCAGAAAACTCTGTTTTTCCCTTTGAGGTGGGAATTGTGATTTTGCATTGACATAAGATACAATACGATGTGAAGACTGATATTTTTAAGGATTGTTAATTTTGGTAGGTATTTTACAGTTTTTCTGGTTGCATATATAATACATGTGTCAAGATACTGAAAAATTATTATGTTTAATATATGACATAGAAATAATACATTCTAATGGTATTATACCAGAGTCAACTAAAGTGGAAAGTCTATTGTGTGATTCAAGAGAACACGAATGATCTTCATGCTGTAAAAAAAGCACAGCAAAACTTAGAAATATATAGTAGCTCGACTTTCTCTAGTAGCCTTGGAATGCTATAAATACAGGAAAGATTCTGATACATAAACTCAAAACAGACGACTTTCATTATTAAAATGGTTAAATGAGTGATTTGATACCAAGGAGATCTAACTTTTGATTGGAATGAAACTCCAATTTAACAGACACATTTTTGTCCTGCAGAGGTGGTTCGGAGACATGCTGCTGTGGACTTTAATGTTGCCAATGGCTGCCATTCAGTTGGGTATTCAGCATTGAGTGGAGTATAATTTATAATACAAGATGCAGCAAAAACAATCAGAAGCAGACCAGATCTCACCAGCCTGCTCTGTGTGACATGAGAACATGTGGAGGAATGAAGTGTTCATAATTATGAATAGCAACTATATTACCATAACTACATTATTCATGGCTTCAAATGGAAATGCTGGCTTAAAATTCTATGCCACTGATTTTTTTTCATGTTAAACAATAATAATTTTTCTCATTCATTGTTTAACAGCTCAACAGCCTCAAACCTCTCTAATGAGGGGAACTCTTCTCTTTTGACTTCTAAATATGACATGCTAGTTTGGCAATAAACAATAGGTACAATAAAATGAGACTGGTGAGAAGGCGTCTAGGAGAGGGGTAGAGCCTATCAGACAATTAATATTTCCCGTCCACAGAAGAGTGAGGAAATGGGATGCTGATTGCTGCTCTCGAGTGCTCTTTCACCCTTGGGTGCCAGGGCAAGATTGGGTCAGCACAACCGCATTCTGTCAACAAGACTTTCTCTCCATTGTCTGGAATGGAATTTTAATTCACTGCCTTTAGAATATCTTGGGGAAAACAGTATCTCAAAATAGCAGGCTTTGATTGTGAACAAATTCCAAAGAAGCACAAAAAAGAGAGAAAAGGGGAAGAATTAACCTATGCTCTCTGGAGTTTAACGGGTAAAAATGGAACTTTTTTACATTATTTTACTTTCCTCTAAACAGTGGTGGAGTATGTAAAGTGGGCAGTACTTTACTATGGAAAATAAAATGATATAAACTCAGTTTGTAATGTTGCCCTAGGCCAACAATGAAAAAAGTTATTGCTAAGATGAGCCCCAGGGCAGAAAGACAGGCACTCTTTCTTTATTTTAGTGATCTTCAAAAGCCCTTGTGAAAAGTCTACTGTATATGAGTAAATTGTCTAGTTTATATTAGTTTATTTATTTAAAACTCACTTGCAGATTAGGTACATAATGCCAGTAACATCCTTCTTATTCATACCAGCATGAAGGAAATGATCAGTAAGTCATTATTTTAATCACAAAAATGGTAATATCAGTGATAGACAGACAGACAGGTAGAGAAGTACCATTGTATGGTAGGTAAGTAGATGGATCGACACATAAATAAGTTACACAGATATACTCACAATAACACATACAAATAGATGTTTACACATATAAACCTATGCTTATGCATATTTTGTTATTATTAACTCTCAAAATAATCGTAAGTAGAAAAAGTAGTGTCACAATTGATAGTCCTCACCTCCAAATGTTAATAGGCTATCAGTTTTGCCAAATATGTAACAAACATCTCATGATGGAAGAAAAAAAAAAACTAACAACTCCTGAAAATGGAGCTCTGACCTACGCATGTTGCCATGGTAGATGCACCCCTTTCCACAGACTCTCAAGTTTCTAAGAGGTTTTTGTTGTTGTTGTTGTTAAGGCAAATGTTTATAGTGAAGAAGAAAAGTCTTCAAAAGAAAATGTTTTAGACAATTTCACATGATTTCCCTATGAAAACCAAAATTTTAGACTCTTCTCATATAGATGTTTCCTTGGGTGACACATCTGGATCAACTATGAGCTACTAGCTCCCTTTTCGCATGTATAAGCATACCTGTACAACTATGAATATATCGGACAATTATTTAATGATTTCTATTTATAATGTCAGACATCAGAAGTTGATATCTTTAATAACAAATAGGAATCATGAAGAGTGTGGAAAATTAAACTAATAATAGTAATGATATTAATGAAAAATGTTCCAGAATCTCACCCATCCAGAGATAATTGCAGTTAATTTCTTTTCAGATACTCCCCATGAAATAATTACAGAGACAAACTACATCTAAATCATGTTGGCTTGGAGTACAGGAGATGAAAAGATAAATTTATAGTCTCTATTTCTTTGACTTTTCAATAAAAAAATGATTATCAGGCCCTGCCTGCAGATAGACTTCGAAGTACACCCTGGAGCATGTCTGGAGGGTTCCACTTACTTATGCAAATTTATGCCAGGCTGACCTCTGCCTCAGAGGGAATACACAAAGGAATCTTTGCATGCCTATGAAATCCAGGCTTCTCTTTAGCATACTGAAAAGTGAATAAAGACAATATTTTGCATAACTTGGGTTTTGTTGTTTTGTGTGCTTGGGATGGGGGCAGGAAATGGGAGAGTCAGAGCTATACTCCTCTCCCAAATAAGAAATCATGTCTGAAAGTATATGGCGACCACAAAACAGATTTTACATACACACCAAAAGGCTGAGAAAATGGTCACAATTCATGTACAGACAGGGAAAGCTTTCTGGGTCACGACTGGTAAAATTCCACAAGGCCAGGGCGAAATGGGATGTAGTATTTGTTTCAGTGTGCTGTTCTGCTCATGAAAGCCTCAGGGGTTTCTAAAGAGTGAGTGGTCTTTTGCCTTAGGCCTTCCATGTTAATTGCTTAGCTAGACTGGAGAAGGAAGGAGAATGGTGGGCAGGTGTCAGGACGGAGAGAAAGACAAGAAAAGACTGTGTTACTCTGAGTGCATATGTAGGAGATACATTTTCTGTGGACATCTTGTTCCCTTAAAGGTGGCTCTGTGTGTGTGTGTGTGTGTGTGTGAGAGAGAGAGAGAGAGAGAGAGAGAGAGAGAGAGAGAGAGAGAGAGAGAGAGAAAGAGAGAGAGAGAGAGAGAGGAGAGGCATGGTCTATGATAGAATAAATCATTATGTACAGAGGAGGTGTCAACAAAGAAACAGCACCACCTTACTGAAGGTAACATGATTAGTAACTTTCTTTTTCTTAAAGACTTTAAGAAATAAGATATACATTTCTTAAAAGTTTGGAGCTCTAAGCCTCATCACTTTACTTAAAATAAATAAAATAATTTGTTATATCTAGTTCAAATTTCCACAGTTCCAAAATTATAATTGTATTTCAATGAATGATTGAATCTATTTAAGGAGTAAAATAGTTGAAGAGAATGCATTCATATAATTTTAATTGTGGCATATTATGATAACTGTTCTGGTCTATTATTAGTTATAATTGTTAATTTCTCATTTTGACTAATTACGAGCTGAATTGTGTGATAGGTTTGTATAGGATAAAAAAAACCAAGAATTCAGTGCTACGACCATGTTTTTTATCTTCTAGCATCTTCTGAGAGCTTTAGCCTATGTCTTACATGGTCAAAAACGGCCACTGGAGCAGAAGACACTACATACTTCTTTTGGAACTTTCTTTTGACTTTTCTGGATCTTGACATGTAGAATCTACTCTTAGTTGCTGTCCCTATCTCTTTTTCCCGCATGAAATAACACTTAAAATATTACACCCTATTATAACTCTAAGAGACCAGAATTCCATGGAAATAGAAAATAGGGAAGCAGGCGTTCTTTAGTTTTTAGGAAAACTCTAGAGCATTTTAGGTACCTATATCTGTAGCTTGAAAACTGAAATAAACTTGAACAAGAATGGATTTGTCCTCAATCTACAGTAACACCACACAGGTTGCTTGCAGGAATATGGGAAGGGTTGGAGTAGGAGAGAAAGTTCAGCGGTGGGCTTGGGGAATGGGTGCATAGTGGGCAAGGTAGGTCAAAGGCTACATAGGATTTCTATTATGCATTTCGGTTCACCTGAGGAAAATTTATAGCTGACACTTACAAACATCAATTAAGGCTACAAAAAAAGTAATCATATGTATCAATAAAACATTGCAATATTCACACACCTCTATATTTTGCTTAGAAATAACTGACTATATTGTGATTTTTATACACATCACCGAATCATATTGTATTTATGTATTTACCCACATACTTTTATATGTTGTGGTTATACCATAATTATTGTCATTATTCTTTCTTTGTGGCATGGGCCATGTGGCAATACTTTTTCAGAATCAAGAAATGCTTACTTTGCCTGACTGTGGCACACTGAGGATAAATACTAAAGAAAGGAGGCACTTCTTCTGAAGTGACAAATTCATCACTACTGAGGTGCTCTCTCTAGATCTGAGTGTTTAAAGATGCTTATTAGATGACTGTATAAAGGAGGAGTGGGTACAGTGGTGTCTTCTGATAAGGGTTTATTAGGTTTGCTGAAAAGGTCAAGAGAATTCAAATACTCAACCTCTCTTCTTATCCCAATCATAGTGTTGTAAGTGAGCTGAAAACTAGGCCAATCGTTAGCTCTAAAAGCAAGTCACTGAAGACCCTACAGCATTTGAATGTAAGCTATTGTTCTGTTCTACAGAACTCTGAAAAGATGAGCTTGGATTTGGGCTTTTATAAAAAAGGTGATCACGAATGTGTGATTATGGCCTCTGAATAAGCCTTGACTAGAAATAGGATTTTGAGTTCTTTGTCAACAGCTTCATAAACGTGGAGTATTACTTCATATTCCTGGTGCTTTTAGACATTACCACAGCTGGGAAGGCACTCAGCCCATAGAAATTGAAAGAATCAGGAGAAAATAAACAATAAGTGTTTTCTCACCTTTGTTATAATAGCATTTTGTTTTGAGGATGTGAGGCAGTTGGTATTTATTGCAAACAGAGTTTCTTGAACCATTTTACCACCACAGAGAAAAGAGCATAAGGTTTTTACAGATTATAAAAATTAAGGATGACATTGTTAAATTTTAAAATCCTCTTTTATAGACAGTTTGGGTTGAATATACGTAGTCTGATTTGCTGAAGTATCTGTGAAATTGAATAGACAGATATGGCAGAAATAACACCATCCTAAGAGCCAGGGCTTCAGATTCAGAAATGGACAAGTGCAAAGAGGTCAGAAAACAGGCAAAGGGTGCTTGATCAGAAAACAGGAAAATGGTGTTTGTTTGTATGTTTGTTGTTTGGATGAAATTTATTCTTCATAGCATGTATATAAGGTATCCTGATCACACTCACATCTCCTTCATCCTTTTTAAAGCTTCCCCTCCCTCATTAATCTCCTTTTCCTCTTACAACTTCCTCCACATTCCACCTTTAATATTGTTTTGCTTAAGTTTATGTTTAATGACCCACTGAGTTTCATCAGCACCCTCTGTGTGAGCGTGGTTCTAGAGTCATTTGGTAGATGATTCCATTAGTTCTCCTCTAGGTATTTTGGTATCCCCCACCAGGAGCATCATATTCTGTTTACGGTACCAGGTATAAATTCTCTCCTGTGCAGCTGGTTTCAAATCCATAGAGAGATCAGTTACCTGCGGAACACGTGGGTCATTCTTTCACCAGCACCAGCAGGCATCTCTTGCCTGACAAGTGAGCATTCACTACACAGTGCAAAGCCCCACTGCTGAGTAAGAGTGTTGATCACTTTTATACCAAAGCTGTTTATTTATAACCTTCTGGAATAATGAAAGGAAGATGGCAGGAAGAAAGAAATAATTTCAGGTTAGCTTCAGCTTGAGTTCTTTATGTAGCACAACCAAGGTATGCTGTGTGTTCAGCACCAGGGTTTTACCATCTAGTTTTGATGGGAAACAAAGAGCAGTGGCTAGATCCAGAGGGATTTGATGGAGCTTCTGGAGCTACAAACAATTCACAGGGAAGCATCCTACACATAACACTGGTAATAATTGCAAGAATTTGTCCTGCTTCTGCTCTTATAATTAAGGTGACATTGACACTCCGAATGCCTGTAGCATGAATACGTTTTCCCTGAGGAAAACAAAAGAAACAAACAAAAAACAGCAAAGGCCATAGATCCATCCAGGTTATTTGCATGAGGCATTTTAGAATATAAGTTTGGCATATTTTGTAATACATTTCTCAGAAAAAAAAAAGATGTGAATCCGGATGTTTGAACATTTGTTGACATTTACATATTAGGCTATTCTTTATATTTATTAATTTGTAGGGATTCCTGAATATTTTTTTAGGTTTTATTGTGTCTGTTCTTTGACAATTTCATATGCAGGGATGCGCAGGTGTTCATGCTGAGAATAAGTCATAGCTGAATGTCCGGGATACAACATTAATACCACTCCCTCTAAGGCTTAAAAAAATGTCATGGAAAAGATGAAAGGAAATAAGTTCAGGTAGCTTTCATAATGCTAAAAGGTTTTATCCACCCTACTGGAGCAGAAAAGTCATTACTAGTCTTACCCAGCTGTGAACCCTGGAAGCTTCAATTGCGATATGTACCTGGTAAGGTATGCTCAGGGGTAAAATTGTGGCATGAATATTATAGAAGTAATAAGTCCCCTCAGAATCAGATGCAAAGATAGAATCATTGTCTAGTACCATTAACTTGGCCAAAATCCTGGAGCTAAGTAAGTCATAAGTCCTATTGGAAATCTATTATTATTATTCTGGTAAACAGAGATATTAAAACCCTGCTCTTAAGTTCTCATAAGCATAGACTAGTGCATCTCTCAGCCCTCATTAGAGAAGCTTCTTTTCGCAATAGATCATAGTTAATAAATACAGTGGTATATAACTGGTCAAGATGTAAAGAATAAGAGAATGTGGTACATTCTCCTTTGGTGTAACATTTATATTGCACTCCTCACTCCAAGGCTCAGAAGTCATTGTGGAAAAGGGCCAGAGGGACTAGACATGTGTAACAAAGCAGTATTTGCAAGACATGACAGTGTATCTGCAAACGTGGACTCATAGTGTGTAAGAATGTGTGAACAAGACTTGCATTACATAGGATACACTGGAATCTCAGCATGGATAAAGAAGGGGCTCATGAAATCTATCCACTACCTGAGAAGCTATTGGAAACTAATGCCTATTGAGGTAGAGAGAGTCTGTGTTCTCCATGGGTGCTGGCCCTCAGTGATGAACATCCTCCAGTAATCAGTCCCATATACATGCACATACAGGCAGCACTAAATAGTCTCTGAGGGTATTTAACACCCTCCCCCTATACACACATGAGCAATGAAAAGCAAATGTAAAATTAAATGATTATGAAGCTGATTTTAGTTAAATTCTGTGGTCAGTAGGGAGAAGGGATTTGTAGGGAGGTGGTGGGAAATACAGGTGAGGGAGACTGTACATTATCATATTTATAATACATGTATGAAATTGTCATAGTGGCATTACAAGAAAGATTATTTTGTTCCATATCCAGTACCATATCTTATCACAGTTTCTGCTGTCACTAAAGAATGCCATTCCTTACTTCTTTCCTGGGAGATCTATCAGCAGCCTCTGCTCTACTTTACTGGCTCTGCAGATTTCATCCTGAACACAAATATTGACAATGTCGAGTTCTATCCCTGTTAATGTGTATTAGTTAATTTTCTAGTTCAAAATACCCCCCCAAAGTAACTTAAATAAGGAAAGGCTATTATGTCCCACAAGTCAAGGGTGCAATCTACCTTGATGTAAAAATATGGAAGTAGGAGCATAAAATTACTAGCCACATTGTATCTGTAGTCAGGGAATAGAAACAGAAGGGAAAGAGCGGTGTGAATGAGGGAGAGAAGGAGTGAAGAAGAGGAACAATTATTGCAATGCTATAGGATGTATTTTTGCTTTGAGTGTTATAGCCACACTTTAAAAAGCATTTTTTTTATATCCAAGAAGTGAATGAGCACATAAAGACAAAACAAACAAGCCAAGAGTGTTTTTTGTCAACTCTATAGACAAAAGATGGCCAACATGTATCTATGTTCTCTGGAGATTTGAGAATGCCTTAAGACAGCTCAGTAAGAGTTTTTTATTCCTATTTTCTTCAGTCTGAGACTCTAGAACATGGAGCAGTTTTGTTAGCACTGAGAGTAAATCTTCTGAACTCAGTATCATACTTACTTTTAAATTGCTGTCACAGGACACCATGACCAAGGCAACTTATAGGATAAATAGTCCATTTGGAGCTTACTGTTTCAGAAGCAGAATCCATTATTGCATAGCAGTTCACAAGCAAGCATGGCAGCAGGGACAGAGGGCTATCTTGGAACACTATGGGTTTTTGAAACTTTAACACAGGAACCCAGTGATGACACACTTACTAACAGCTCTAGCTACCTGATTTTCTTTTTTTTAGTTTTTTTAAAAAGATTTATTTATTTATTGTGTATACCATATTCTCAGTATTCTGTCTGCATGTGTGCTTGCAGGCCAGAAGAGGGCACCAGATCTTACTACAGATGGTTGTGAGCCACCATGAGTTTGCTGGGAATTGAACTCAGGACCTTTGGAAGAGCAGGCAGTGCTCTCAACCACTGAGCCATCTCTCCAGCCCTCAACTTGGTTTTCAAATATATTGACCAGTGAGTGAACACTACCTTTAAATCACCACACTCAGTTAAACCAATCCAGAAACTCTCTCAAAGACATACCCAGAAGTCCATGCATATTCTACATAACCTTCAAAGACTTTAAAATTCTAAAAAAAAAATATGGGTATTTAAAATGTTTTAAGAACTTAGACTTTTCTAACAGTGAAAAGTGTCTGCTTTGGGTGGCACCAATCTACTCCAAAAGGTTGATGGGTATTGAAGAAACTCATTATGGAATTTGCCTTTACTATGAGAAGGCTGGTCATTTGGATAAGAAACTGCTCTAGACTGGACTACATGATGGTATGCTGTAAAAACTGTACATGCACGACCTCCAGAAAAGTGACTGCTGAACTTTCCAAAAGGTGGGATAGTCATTCAGGGTTCCTGCTCCATTAAAGAAACTTCCAGACTTTCTTCAGGACACAGAAGAAAGCAACTGACAAACTTTGCCAGTAAAAGGCAGAACAGATCTTCAAATTTCCTGCTTCACTGAAAATTCTGCCAAATGCTCTGGGCCAGTAGGCTGACGATAGATGCCCTAGTGGTACAGAAGAATTTTGGGTGACTGTCCAGGCAGTGAGATGTCTCTGCTATTTCTAGAGTTTTAGAAGTTGTTTACAGTGCACTTCCATTTACTTAGGTAATATTATATTCTTCTTGGGTCTTTGATAGAATTGAAGACTAGATACTCATGATTAAAGTTTTCTTTAGTTATATTAAAAGGTAAATTAGATACAAAACTTTAGACTCACAAAGATGGATGATAGAATATTTTAATTTTTGCCTAATATAAATAGACTAAATATTGTGACTATAATTCTTGGTTGATAAATGTTTTGTTTTATGTAATTTTATAATGATAAAGTTAAAACCTTCCTTTTGTTTAGACAGGAAAGGGGAAGTAATGTGCGGTGGTCTTCTGTATATGTGTTGCTTTTATTGGCTAATGAATAAAGCTCTTTTAACCAATGGCTTAGGAAAGTAAAGCCAGATGGGAAATCTGAACAGAGAAACACAGAGAGAATCAGTGGAATTGAAGGAGACACCATGTAGTCACTGAAGGAGTAACATGATACATTGGTAAGCCAAAGCTTTGTGGCAATACACAAATTAATAGAAAAGAGTTAATTTGATAGTTGAGTTAGTCAATAAGAAGCCTAAGACACTGGTCAAGCAATTGTAACTGATAATAAGCCTTAGAATGGTTATTTCACAAGAAGCTTCTGGAACAGGCAGGTGGAGAAAAACGGTCCAGGGGAACCAGCAGGATGGAGGAGGATACTTCTAGCTAGAGGTCTTGTAGTGAAACTGTTAAGCAAATGCATCTTCTCCTATAAGCTATTTCTCCCATGTATTTATTTCAGCATTGCAAATTCTGACCAGTCTGTGTTAAGCAAACCTCTTTAATCAAAAACAGAGGTGTGTGAGTTGAAGACAGCTGGTCTACCAAATGAGTTCCAGTACTGGTAGTCGGGCTGTTAAACAGAGAAACCCTGTCCCAAAACAAAACAAAAAACAAAAGTCAAACAAACAAACAAACACCTTACCAACTGACCAATATAATTTCATCCTTATTCACTGTCTGAAAGGAAGCTGTTAGATGAGTTTGATACTTTGAATTTTAACAGAAGAAAATGGTTGATTTTCACATAAAAAAAGATATAACAGGAATAAGAAAATGAAAAAGGAGGAGAAGAAGGGGAATAGCAAGAACTGTGCAAATTGAGGACAAGGAGAAAGATGAGGATTGGAGTGAAGGAGGAAGAGAAGGGGAGTCAGAGAAGTATTATCAAATTTAGGGATTACAACCTATACTTCAAGTCTGGTCACCCATCTTAAATTAGCAAATTAAAAGGGTCTGATAGAATGCAGAAAAAGGAGATTTACTCAGTGGAGCTAAATTGGGAAGAAGGTCAATAAGATCCAGTGAATCCCACAAGTCTGATCTTGGGGTTAGAAATTGATATCAGAGCTTAAATAAAAGACCAAAGATTTGCATATTTAACCAGTTCCAGTTCAGGTGTAGTCTGGGCCACAATATTGTCGAGGCTTCAGGCTCATCCTGTAACATGGTCCAAAAAGCTATTAGATCTGTGTGAAAGCTGCTCTCCCCAGACAAGCTCAGCGATGGCTGGGTCTTTTCCTTTTTTCATCATGTATTTCTTAAGGAAATTTCCATCTCCTTGAGATCCACTATTACCATATCCTTGTATCTCTTTAGAACATCTCCACTTCTGGCCATTCTGTACAGAAACAGAATGTGTAAAAGAAGGAGAAGCAGGAAGAGACAGAAAAGGAGGGAAAGGAGGAGGAAGAGGAGGTGATCATGCCAAAAGATGATGAAAGTCAGTTCATAGAAAAATGCAGAATATGATCCAGTCTCCAATTCTGCGCTTCTAAAACTTGTAGCATCAGTGTAGAATAAAGATCATTCACACTGATTAAGGTAGCATGTGAAGAAATCCTTTTACTTAGTAGGCATAAAATCATTTTCAGTGGCAATACCCATAGCTAAGAGTTTAATTTTATTTGGTATTTGCATAGAAATAATACAATACCTAAAATCAGCTTGATCCACTCAGCTGGGTATATTGAAGACTCTGACTCTCCAGCCTTCTAATCACTTCTGTGACGAGGTGATATACTCACAATTACTTTTCTACTCAAGTGGATTCTGTAATGTGCTGGTCTTGTTCTTCAGTCTAGCTACTTATATTTCCCATGAAACCCCCTTTCCTCCCTCAGATGTAGCCACAAGAATGTTACTACCCCACCACCCCCTTTTTTCTGTATTTCTTTAAGTCTTCATTTCATTCATCCTTTTGTCAAAGTAATTTTATCATTTCCTTTACTGAATTTCATGCTGGGTTCTCTCAGAGCTACCAGTGGAAAGACTCCCTAGCCTATCTTTTTCTATTTAACATTGTGATCTGCCAAGATGATAATTGAATACTTGCAGAATCAGGTGAAGGCTATGGATTCCTTTGTCTCCAAAGCCAGAAATGGCAATTAGCACTCAGGTGTTGGGAATGTCTATGGGTTGAAATGAATGGGAGACAATGCCTTTAAGCTATGTTAAAAAGTCATTTTCACTTTTCAACAGAGCATACATACCTGTTCAACATCCTTTGCCTTATGAAGTTAAAAAAAAACATAACTTTTGGCTTGTGCATTTTTTTTCTTCATGTAAGCATCCACTTCTTAGATACTGAGAATACATTTTAAATCAGAGTTTTACCCTCAAAAGCATAATGCATCCTGTGTAGTTGCTATAAATGTTAATTGGATCTAATTTAATAACTGTCAGAATTTGAACTTCATGAATTTTCTATTTTAGAGAATTAAAGATATGCCACAGAACACATTAAAATCTCTTCTTTGTAATCCCATAATTCCTGCTCTGGGCTGTAAATATAAAAGCTTTGGCAATTACAAGACTGTTCATTGAAAATACCTTATTCTCTCTCTTTTTTTTTAACTGAAAATGACTTCATCCCTAGTTAGTACTTTTAAAGTGAATATTTGAAGGAAAATACAAAAATTTTGTTAAAAGAAAGAACAAAGGTAACTGCAATTTGTTAAAATATGTTCGACATTATTTTAAACACAAAAGAAAATACCTGAGTTAAGAAATTATTTTTCTTATTAAGTGTAAATTCTAGAAATAAGCTTATCAAAAATTTCAAAACTCCCCCAAAATATAGCATTTATTTTTGTACATGAAAATTTCAATAATAGAAAAATAAAAGGGAAATAAATAACATTTTTTCAAATCATTGTAAAATATATATAAAAAAAGAATAAAGGCATCTCATATCTTCAGACCTCAACAATGAATACCTGAGTTTCATTAATAAGCAGTTCAGATAGAATTGATCTCAAATCATTGAAAACATGTCGTGTTTGATGCTTTCATTGTTTGCTTAAAATACAAATTGGAAAATGTAATAATTCTGTGACTTAGTTCACCCCTGCCGGTACTGGGTGACATTTTAAATTATATGTTTGTCACCCTTTTCCTTTTCTTTATTTTTAAATACAAATAGAATGAATAAAATAAAGAAAATACATTTAAGTCTTAAGCATTTTCTTTGAAAAAAATTTCATAATATTTGTCATTGTATTTTAATATTTAGTAAGAGCAGATATGAATAAAACATTCACCAATAAATAGGACATACAGTTCAATTTGATCTCCATCTTTCTCTGTCCTCCTCCTCTCTGTCTCTTCCTGATACAGTCATTTCCCTGGTTGTCAGGAGATGAATGGTCTCATGGGATAATATGCCATAAAAGGTAAGATCAACCCAATAGGAACAAAAACACAATGTGCCTGTGCACTGAGGCAGGCAATAAAAGACTCAATGGCAGTTTTCACAAAGGCTTCATTTGTCTCCTTGTTGAGTAAGGCAGGGTACTTCATGTCACAACGCCCCACCATGTTCTCAGCTCTGCTCCAGTACTGAGGCTCAAGAACATCCAGGGATATTCCATAGCGAACCTGAATTTTAGTTGCTTCAAAAATGTAATACTTCCCTGTTCATTTCTCTGGCAAAGAGCTGTCACTTTCTTGGAAAGTTAAATTTGTCACAAAGAAAGAAAATTCCACCATTGCCTGTTTAAATAAGTTAGGGAGTAGAATCTTCTCCCCAATGCTTTTTCCACAGCAAGCAAATGTATCAATCATTTTATTCTCTGAAATAACAATTTATTATCCATGCAGGAGGCCCAAGATTCAATCTGCACAGTGTTCTGAGTGTCACGTCAGATACAAAGACCTGTCATCAGTCTTTATCAGGGTAATCATTCTGCACTTGTCATCAGGGCTTAATAATAAAACTATTTATTACCTCAATAATTATTTATGACAAGAAGTCTACCATTGACATCATGAGTAAATATTGATAAATCGCTTGGTTAATAAACTGGTACTACTTAAGTGGCTTAGAAAATATGGAAATGAAAGTGGTATTACAAAGCATTATTACAAAGAATGGCGAAATGTTTATCTTCTATTGAAGAGATTATATTTGCCCAACAGGAACTCTGTGAAAAGAAAGTAAGAAATCTAATTTGTAAAAGGACAAAGATTCACTATGATAGATCGAAGAACCAATATTAATCTGCACAACCAAAACGAATCCTAGGCATTTTCATTTTATCTAGAAGCTAAGTTAAATCCAATGAATAGGATTCAGTTTTAGTTTGCATGCAGTGTGCATGTGTGTATGTGTGTACGTGCATGCATGTGTATGTGTGTGTCTCTCTCTCTGTGTGTGCATGCTTCAAAAAAATTAAGAATCTGAGAACTACATTAAAATATTTGTTTTCAGTCAAGGTCAGTTTCTAAAAAGTACAGAATTTTTAAGTGCTTGAGGACAGAATGGAAACATGAATGTCAAATGGTGTTTGGAAATAATATCAATTCTCACCCTCTGATGAGTTACTGTTGGGAACACATACATATAATCTTTACTTATAATGACTCCCTGCCTTGGGCCAGTTTTCTCGAAACCACAAAGGAGCATGAGCTACAACTAACAGTTATGTGGCCAGTGAAGCTGGATAATATGACATTCACTTCAAAAGTAAGATTCTCGGAGAAGGAATCAGTATAGATCTCCCACTCATGCTGGCTGTTTGCCTTAGTGGATAGAAAAGTAAAATAGGCAGTGGAGGAAAGGCAACTATGGGAGGTTGGGAAATGTCCCATCAAAAATAAAATAAAGATAAACCTGCAGTCCACTATGGGAACTTATTCATAAATGCCATCCAAATCATGTTCAAGCTAAACTTCTGAGGCAGAGGGAAGGAGAAAACAGAAGGGTCAGAAGTATAAAGTAATCTTTTCGGGAGCTTTTTAGAATCAGGCTCTGAAACAACGATTTATTTAGTAAAAAGTAGTCAGGTAGGGAAATGGCCCTAGAAAGCACCAGAAAGAGGATGAAAAGGTTAGAAACTGAAGAAGAATCAAACAGGCTGTTGCAAAGGACCCCAGGCTGTGATGAAGTTCACTGATGGACTTTAACATAACGTTAAAGTCCTTAAAGCTGGGCTATGTGTCTTCTGTGTTCCATGTATTGATTGGGCTGTGGTGGAGGATGACATTTTCAGACACTCCTGGTATGGAGTATGAAGTCACCAAGTACTAAACCAACTTTCTTGCATAGTGTTATTGTGGAAATGTATAGAACTAGTTAGTAAGAGGAAACTTGTACACAACATTGATATTTTCTTTGCAATAGAGCACCTGAATTAATTTTCTGAGTGTTTCTTGGAATCAAGAACCTGTCTCACCTGAGTCCTAACTGGCCATCTCTTATCGCCAAATGAAACTTCCAGTACAGGTGATGAGTTACATCTAGCTGAGTTAGACAAAGGTGTCCTACAGAAATCTCCAAACAATCCAAGCTGTTGCCAGGACCATAGACTGCTTTCAACAACCTCCTTGCTAAAGACAACGTCTACACAATTGAATAAACTTGGACCGGTCTAGCTGCTACATACCCAGAACCTGCACTCCTATATTCTATGTCTTTGGTACACGTAGGTACTCTACAGGCTACCAAATAGAAACATAAACACAAACCTGTGGTTTTTGTGGGCTTGTTGCTACTGCCTGTTGTGCGACCCCTGTTTCCTGGAGGGTGGAGGGTGCGAAGATGCAGAGACCATGACATAGACTCTGAGAGATTCCAATGCAGAAGCTATTTATTGTAAAAGGTAGGGACTTTTTATGGAGTTAGGAAAATTAAGCTTCTGCAGGAACATTTTTGGTTGGTCCTTTTGAAACTAGCAGTCACTGCTGCTGTGTTGTGATTGGCTAGAAGTGTGTGTCATCAGTTACTATGCTTTAGGTTCGCTGACAGGTTGTCTTGGCCAATTTTGTCCACTCATTGTGAGTTTGCATGCACGTGTTTGGGCATGCACTATTGCCCTGTCTCATCTCACCCTTTTTATTTTATTTTTATTGGGAAACCTAGTGGGAGTTATGGAGTTTTATAACCCCATCTTGGAGATGCCCCAGTATTTTGGGCTGTAACTGTCTTAGGTTGGTGTGCCAGACAGGTTCATACCCTTCTTTGACTACCAATCCTTGAAGGTTTGGGTCAGTAGAAGGTCCCAGGAAGTCAGAAGCAAGGGGAGACTTTTAGAAGAACTAGGGCTTTAAATGGCCTCCTATATTTGTGTTAGCCACGCATGAACCACCTCCCTTGCAGGTTTTGATCTAGCTTTCTCCATAGCCATTAACACCTGGAGTGTTGCCTTGTTCACCCGCTGCTGTCAGGATCTTAGCTGTGGAAGACACTTAAGCAGAAATATTAGAGCCACCACCACCCCTCCCATAAGGTACCACGCAATAAGTTTAGAAAGGTCTAGCAGGGATTTTATGTGATCCCATACTTGGACAAAGGATGTGGTAGACAAATCCACTGGCTCAACTCGTGTCAAGTTAAGTTGCATAGGTTCTGATTGGGCCATTTCTAATACCTTAAGGACCGCCAATCTAGTTGCACTGATCTGGGATCATCTATAAAGGCTATAGTAGTCTGGGGAATGGCATTTTTGATGATACTGAATAGTTTTTTATCTTTAATTTGAAAAGGGTCCGGGCAGAAAGTCATCTGTTCTGAGGGAAATGATTGCCCAGCGTGCCCATACTGGACTAGCAATCACTTTAAAACAGCCTTCCTCTAAGTGGTCTGTTGTTTTTCCTGGCTCTGCTTACGAGAATGTCTCTGCTGTCTGTATCTATAACTGGAACTCCTGGATAAGGGAGTACAGCAAGGATGACAAGTGGGTTCTGATTGGTATGAAGGGCAGCAAAGGGCTTGTTTGCATAGACTGTCCAGGAAACTGGCAGAGCACATTGAGCATGAGCAACAGAAACTCCCTGTTGCCACCTTGGCTCTGGAAGAGGACCTAAAGGAGTTCCAAAATGCTCTCAAACAAGCTAGAGTTCACAAAGACACCAAAATCTCTATTAAGGTTGGTTCTACTGCTGTTCAAGTAACCTCAGCAGAGAGAACAAAAGTGTTGGGGCAATTTATCTTTTTCAGCAGCAGTTACTATGTTACTTTAAAAGATCTGCCTAGTGGATGAAAACCAGTTCACCTTAACCCTTACAAACCAAGACACAGCATTTACTTTCCTGCACCAGGAGTGTGAAACCATTGTTCAGTTTATCATTCATATCAGGACCAGTCTCATGTCTGATGATAGCACTCTTGGCATTTAGGGCATTTTGTCTCTGGACAAGCTCTGGGACAATCCCTCCATTAGTGGCCAGACTGTACAGTTGGGCAAGGTAGAAATATCATCCTGGTCAAGTTTGGCATTGACCAAGGCATTGATGGGAGCCATAAGGGCAGAAATGGGCCTGTTCGTTGTATCAGTATCAACTAAGACTCCCTCCCCTTATGAATATCTTCATTTCTAACAGGTGAAATAAAATAACAGGCGATGGTGATGAGACCCTCCCCCCCAGGTTAGCTGTTTAATAAGGATATCCTCAGTAGGGGCAAATTGGATGTGCTTTTCAATAGCATTGGTGACACGGGTCAAAAATTTAGGAAATGGTTCTGCGGACTGCTGAACAAGATAGCCTACACTGTCCTGGGGCGTACAAAGTTTGAGGTTCTTGAAAGCTAGTTTGGACACTTGTTGGAAATAGACTCCACTTGAAGACAAGGACAGAAGGGAAAGAGAAAGTAAGGGACTTCCGGGGTTTGTTAGGTCGCAGCCGCATGCTCAGTGTCTCCGGGAGAAAAGAAACTCTTAGGGAGGAGGTCCTTATTGGTTCTACCTCCTGGGAGTCAACCCTTATGTGAAGGTACCAGAAAGAACCGAGTCACAATGGAGAGTTTCTAACTAGGATGACAAGCGGGAAAGAAAAGAAAATGATGAAGGGATAGGAAAGGAAGTCCCAATTTACCAAGGGCTTAGAAAGCAAAAGTAGGAATCAGCCCACCGAAAACAGCCAAAGGGGGCTAACTCAGAACATCAGCAGAGAATAGACACTGGGACAGTAGCTGGGGCAGCAAGCAAGAAAGAAAAATGCCCAAAAGAGGTTATGGAGGACACAAAGAGAGAACAAAAGGAAAGGGTCCATCCAGGTCGGGTGCCAATTGTAGTTTTCAGGCTTGTTGTGCTGCATTGTTGTGTGATCCCTGTTTCGAGGGAGGAAGGTGATGAGAAGACATGGAGGCAAACTTCTCTAAAAAAAAAAGAGTAACATAAATGACACCTGATGATATTAAGTTATACTCATAAATCAGTGCCTTATTTGGGTATTATCAGAGAAACTTCATCCTGCAGTAGATGGGAAACAAATACAGAAACCTACAGCCAGACACACACACACACACACACAGACTTTGGGACACACTGCTCTAAATGACATGTCGCCACCAAATCCTTCTACTCTGAGCTCAGGAGACCCTATGGAAGAGGGGACAGAAAGAGTGAGCCAGAGAGGATAGAGAACAAGACCCTATGAATCAACTGATCATAGCTCATATGAGCTCACTGAAACTGAAGCAGCAAGCACATAGCCTGCACAGGACTGTACCACATCCTCTGCATTCACTATAGCTTTCAGCTTAGTGCTTTTATGGGAAAATCCAGTGCGTGAACAAGAAAGTCTCTGATGCTTTTGCCTTCTCTTAGGCTCTTTCCCTTCTGTTGGTTTGCTTGTCTAACATCAATGTGATAGTTTTTGCTCTATATTATATTTTATTATGTTATATTTTGTTATTTCTTAGAAACCTGATCAAATATAGAAGGTTCACCTTCAGAGGATCTTAGCAAACATGACATATGATATTTTTTACTACTACATTAAATCAAAAACTTCTGTGTTTTTCTCTGAAAGAACATAGCTTAAAGTTGATCAATATGATTTGTTAGTATCACCGTTCTTGCACTTTGGGAATATTAGCCAGTGAAATAAGTCACTGGGATAAGAGCACTGAGGCTCCTTGATGGGTGATTGAGGAATTAATTGAGATAGCTGTTAGATGACTGACAAATGTCTGATATGTGGAACATAAATGCGTTGTACAAAAGGATGATTCACATTCTTCATGAGATGGCGCATGGTGGCAGAAGCTATCATCACTATTCATTGTGTGTTTACAAATCACAATTTAAGAGTTCTGGCATTTTCCAGTGTATATGTTTATGTTGTAAGTGGCCATGAGTAGATAAATTGTAGGAACCAAACTTCATAGTATAGAAAGTCTATTGTAATTAGGGTACTCACGGATGTTAATCTACGAGGTTTTGTGGGCAATGTTCTATAGTGCGTTAAATGATTTGGGGAAAAATTACTCCTTAGTGCATTCTTCACGCTGACACAGATATTGAAATGGAAAGACTGAGGATAGACTGAGAGGTACTTTGTAATTGCTTTTGTATATTTGTTTGTTCGTTTTTAAACTTGTGGATTGACATTATTTCCAGGAAATTAGACTTGATACTTGCACTGGATAGGTGATCAGTTTTGACTGGAAAACTCACTTCAATGATATCTACATATAACTCTCTAATTTCTTCTCACTTTTTATATTGTTTCTCAGAGATTTAGGATGACAAAGAACACCGGAGATGCAACAGATAAATCTTCTGTTCTCAAAGAATGTGTATTCTATTGGTATAAGTTAGACAACAAAACAGTAATTAGTATAAACAAAAGAACAGACAAAATATTGGGAAGCAGAGAATAAAATTTATTCAACAAAACTGTGAAGAATAGTTAACCATCTTAGAAATTATTCCCTTTCCTATTTAACATCTAGTATTTGTGAAATTGTGTGCTAAGTAACAAAATATGTTGATAAGGCAATAATATTATCAAGAGCCAACTCTAATAATAATGATAGGGATTCGGAAAATAGTAGGTAAGGACACATCACTGCATAAGCCATGATGTAGTTGATATCTCAAGGGAGAAGAGACTGTTACTTGGCAAGGGATGGTTTAGACATGAGGAACAGTGTTCACAGACAACAGATGGTGGAGAGAAACAAGCTGTTATAACTTTTTTCCCTTTATTTCTTTGTTGCAAAAAATCATATAATATATTTGATCATGATTTTCCCTTTCCCTAATTCTTTGTTCGTGTTTTCTTCTTCTTCACTTCCTCCCAGATCTTACCAACCTTTCTACTCACCCAACATTTTTACCTTTTCTCTATCTTTCAAATAAACAAATAAGCAAATAAACAACAAAAAAAGAAAAGAAAAAGAAACATACACATATACAAACCCTCGCAAGAACACAAAAATGAACATCAAAACAAATAAGCAAGCGATAAATAAGACAAAATGTGCCCAAACAAAGTAAAGTAAAATAAGAATTTACAAAAATACTCTTGATTTTATTTTGTGATGACCATCTGCTGCTGGGCACGGGGTTTCACTGGGTTTCTCCTAAGGTAGTGGTAATATACACAGAGACACTCCATTGGAGAAAACTGAGTTTCCCTTTAGCCATGGATATCACTTGCAGGTATCTTTTTGGTTAAGAGTAGAACACAGTGTTTATTTCTGCTTCTTCTTGCTGGGGTTCCGTAAAGACTTTGTGAATGCTGCCAGGGTATGTATGAGTTCATATTTGCATAGGTTATTTTTGGTCTGACAGACCCTGTTTCCTTGGAGACATTCATCACATCTGGATTTTATATTTTCCCCTCCTCTTCTATGTACACCCCCAAAGGGGCGTATTTTGTGGTAAAGAGATCCCATTTAAGACTGAATATTCCAAAATTTATCATTCTCAACACATTATCCAATTGTGAGTCTCTGTGTAAATACTCAACTAGTGTTAGAAAATCTTCTTTGATTCTGGTTGAGTGAGGCACTTACTGCAGGTAGTAGCAGTATGTCATTATGAGTCATTTAATTGCTATGTTCCTTTAGAAGAATATTGTTCTTAGGCATTCCCTTAGGCCTATATCATATCCAATCTTGGGTTCTTGGTTACATTAGCAGTGTCAGATATAGGTTGTACATCACGGAGTGGGCCTTAAATGCAATTTCTATAAAGGAGGTTGGTTACTATCATAACATTTATGTCACTAATGCATCCATACATTTTGCAGGTTGGTCACTGTTATACATCTCATGACTTCTAGTTGGCGAATATTGATGCTTACTTTTCTCTTGTAACATGCAGACCACTTTCCATTACAATGAATGCTAATCAGGACAGATGGTTTCTAGAACACAGATCAACTTCCCTGCATTCAATGACTAAAGTAATTGTTGTCTTCATCAATAGAACCTAACTGTTAGGTTTTGAAGAGTAACCAATAGGCTTGGACATAGCCTTTGATATTTGTTTTTTTTTTTTTAAGAGGACTTGTATAAGCAGAGTCGGAAAGAAAAAGTCCTGGATATAGCATGAAAAAGTGTATAGATTACAAATTCCAAAGGGCCTTGGAGACCAGTTTTGGCTTATGCTTTATCTTTAGAAGTATTGGAAATACATGAAGGTTTTAAGAAGAAGTAGAGCTTTCATGTGGGGACAGTTTAAAGACAATATCCATAGGGGCATAACAAAAAGCCTGTCATTAATTTCAAGTGATCATTTATGTGAGTACTGATTGAAGATTTAAAATGAGGACTGAAAAAAAGAGTGGGGAAGGAAGTTCATTGAAGAACAGATAAGGTTTCTCGATAGAATAGTATGATTGAACATGAAATATAATGTAATCTACTATTTGCAGGAAATTGAGAATGAAAAGGATGAAGTTGGATAGAAAGTAATGTCTCAGTTAGCATTTCAAAGGCCTACGATTTTCAGGAGAAGACCTTAAACTAAGTCCTATAAGCTTGGTTAAGAATGAATTTTGAAAGATCACAGGCATAAGGGAGGAAAACAATTATTTTGGGGGGTGTGGGAAAGATGATAAGAGTACAACTACAAAGAACACTGTCAGTCACATTTCCAAATGTAGTTATTGTGGAAAGTGTAATAAGGTTAAGCCTTAGAAGAAGTCAGCATATCTGAGATTATAGTTACTATCATCAAGTGAATTGTCCTAAGGAAAACAACACATTTATGGTTATTGTATTAATACAGATCTTATTTCACCCAAACTGGTTGTGAAATCTAGCTTGTTTTGAGACATTCACCAATCTTGGGATTCATGTCATCATTGTGTATATGACATCAAATGTTAGGACAAGGCCTAGTCAATCAGAACTTAGCTCAGTCAATCAGAACTGCCATTTTGAATACACACTTGCAAGTATGCAAAATTTACTTCCAAACGCAGTTCTATAAAAATTGGAGAATCATCAACTTGAATAAAAATTACAACTCCACGCTGTTTCTTGAATTTCTTTTATGGTTTTCCTTTCATTGGCTAGTAAATTGTTTTATTTTTTTAATTAGAACTCTATTTTTCCTTTCCCAATCGCAGTCTGGTTTCTCAGGTATGAAGAAAACTGTGACATATGTACAGATTTGTCACCTTATGAACTATATATTTATACATTCAATTAAACTGAAACATTGGGAGAAAGTCCTTAGTCATTTGTAATTACTCCAACATGCTTTAAGGATCTTGTTATCTGTGGTTATTATAGTAAGTGAAATGAACTGGAAAGATCTATTTCCAGAATGAAATAAAACAGAAACAACAACAAAATAAATCCCATAAAGTTGAATACAAAACACAAAGGAATGTGCATTTTGAGATTTGGCGAGGGAGAGCTGGAGGAGGACATGTCTGAGAGACGGGAGGAAAATGAGCAAAGAGTCTGTCAAATACTTCATAATAATTACAGGACTTTAACATCTCTCTATTTAAGAAAATAATATTTCTGATTTTATCACTACTCAGCCAAAATGTTCATAAACATTGTGAAGTGGAATCTAATTTACATATTCTGCCAATTATGTGTATTTATGGATAACTACTCAGAGGCTTTCCCCCATTACCCCGAATAATTGAGAATTGGCTATAGAAGCCATTTCCCTTCCCTGCTGAATGGATCTGCTGTATTTATATTACCCATTACCAGGTGGCAGACGTAATGTTCAGTGATGTGTGTTACTTATCTGAAACTTGAAACTCCTTTCAAGGTTCAAGCTCACCGGTTAATAGAAGATAATCTGTATGGAGCATAAATTCCAAGGAGATGTTACAATAAATCTTTTGCGCATCTCCCATTTGCCAAGAGGGTTCTTGCCAGAACGGACTTTCTTATTAGTAGCAACCATTGGCACTAGGATATTGTGACAATGACAAAGCTTTTGCATTATATGACTTAGAGTGGACACATTCTGCTTTCTCACTTTCATTTGTTTACTAACAGACCCTAAGATAGAAAACTTTCAAATCATTTGGCAAAATATAATTAAGAATCACTCAGACATGTAATTTAATCAGGAGGATAGGAAATACATAAAAGTTATAAATGATTTCACAAATGACTTTAGAATTCTTATTCATACTAATTCTTTTGTGATGTAGATTAGGGAATTGAGTTAGATGGGTTTTGAATGTTTAGTTTTCATAATATTTTAATTAATTAAAATAAAATCCATGTGGTTAACCTGAGCATGCAAAGGTAACAATTATAACTCAAATATCTTTAGTGTCCAGGCTTCTAAATTATGCTTCACCTACTTTGAATGTAAGGGAGTTTCACTCTGAGATGACAATGGCATTAGTAGATGGAAATATTTCTGTGGTACTGCTTTATTACTGCCTTTTTTTCCCAAAATATCAATTTGAATAAATATCTTTGAATGTGGATTTTGAACTTATGGACATTCTTATTCATTTCTGTGTCATTTTCTTCAGTATATAAGTCCCTAGGTTATTGAATTCTAATTCTGTTTTCAGATGGAGGTACTATATCCAAATTTTCTTCTTCCTGTGGCATGAAATTTTTGATATATGATTCTTTTCTATGAAATTAATCAAATATAAACTTGGAAACAAGGAAAATGGTACAGTTCTCATGTGTATAGGAAACAACTCTAAATTTACATATGCAATCAGAGTAGAAAAAATATCTTTAGAAATAAAACCTAGAGTGACAGGCTGTGACTGTAGTTGTGATGGTAAAACATTCAGCAAACATTTCTGAATCCATCAGCTCAGCCTCTGTCAAACATATCCATACCATCTGTCTCCTTGTTTCATGGAGAGAGTCCAATATGACAAAGATATTTGTGTAGACACCACAATGTTCAACATGACCCACATTTTCCATTGATGATATGTTTTATTGATGCTGTTGCAATTTGCTTTGGTTTTGAAAGAATTTGGACCTCTTACAGGACAAGTATGTTTCCCTTTCCTTGGGAGATTGTTGTTACCATATCTTATCTTCTATTCAACTGGGCACATAATATGTGTAGTGACTTTATAGAAAGAAGTTGCTGTTTGACAACACAAAATCTTATATTTGATTTTAAGCAATAACACATTTCATTAATGATCGATTTTTTCACTAACTTCTTCATACCATTATTTGTAAAAATCTAAATAGCCAGTTGAACATTTAAAGTTGGGCCACTTGTGATAGAGTTTGTCCTTTTAAGGGCTCATTTATAGGTTGAACAATTACATTGTGATCCTTAGAGTTCATTTATCTACTGATTTAATAAATGTTTGTAGAGTGTCAGGCTTAAATATGACACAGGCGTTAAACAGTAATGCCAATCAGAATATTGCTTGACAGTGCATCTTCATCCAAACAATACGACTAATGGAAGCTGGGTAAAGTAATTCCCACCAAAGAGGCAATAGATCATGGGGGTAGGGTCAGAGGTCATTTTCATTTTATATTATGAAAAATTATTAGTCAGATGGTTTCTTTGTGGATATGGAAAAATTACCAAAGTTTCACCAAATAGAATTAATTTCAAGGTTTCCTTATAAAGTAAGATCAGATAAACTATGACATTAGATGGGGATTGTAGATTTATTTCAATTTGATTTTCCTCCTTCTTTTACACTGTGTTTAAATTACATCTGTAACTCAATGAAGAATTTTTTCTATACGCTGTTAGTGAAATTTAACTCAATACCATAAAAGGCAACTGATTCTTTTGTCTAAAATCTCAGGTAGTTAGTAACTTATTTGGTAATTACAACTGAAAAACAGTCATTTTTAATTTATAACATGTTGCTTTTTTTCAGTGAGCTAGAATATCAGAATATACTCAACAAACACTTGTTCATTGTCCTTCATTATTGCACACAGAAAACCTGGTTCCCATATTGGTTGGTTATGAAATTAAAACAAATAACCAGCTAACTGTAATAAACATGCTGTTTCACTGCTGTTTTTTTGGGGGGTCACCTAGATAAAAGAAATATGATTACATAAATCTTGAAAGGCAAAGAAGACTAAATTAAATCAGTCAGAAAGAAATGACTTACAAAGTTTTGACCAATACATCTATAGTTTCCAGTTATCAAGGAAAAGAAGTTGGCATTAGTCCATGCGGTCAACCTAAACATCTCTATTTGTATACCAATACCAATACAGTTGTTGGCATTCCATCAACTTGGTAATTTACTGTGAATATTTTTTGTTGGAGGAGGCCTATTGTTGGTTCCTGACCACTTAGCCAAGAAATAATCACACAGAAACCATATCATTTAAATCACTGCTTGGCCCAGTAGTTTTAGCTTCTTATAAGTTAACTCTTACATCTTAATTTACCCATCTCCATTAATCTGTGTATCACCATGTGGCTGTGGCTTACTGGATAAAGTTCTCAGCGTTTGTTTCTGGCAGCAGCTCCATGGCTTCTCTCTGACCCTGCCCTCCTCCTTCCATGCTATAGGCCAAGCCAGCTTCTTTATTCATTAACCAATAAAAGCAACACATAGACTGAAGGCCCTCCCACACCATTTCCCCTTTTATGTTTAAACAAAAAGGAAGGCTTTAAATTAAACATAGTAAAATTACATATAACAAAACAGTTATCAAGCAAGAATTACTGTTATAATATGTATATATACTTTATCTTTTATCATAACTAAGGAAAACTATGTATATTCTTCAACTCCACTAAAGACTCCAGAAGGATATAATATTACCAAAGTAAAGAGGAAATACATTGTAAGCAACTTCCAAAACTCTAGAAATATGAAGAAGCACTTACAAACAATATTTGGGATATGGGCTCTTCCTTCAGTTTATTGGGCTAATTAATTTTGGGGGGTGTTCACAGCAACCTCTTGGGGGATCATGGCCCATCAAACCATATTAGCCTGGAATAAATCCACAGGTTCTAATTCTCTGTGGAAAGAAAAGAAGAATCTCTTTTCCAAAGCAATGTATCCTTAGACCGAAATTCTGAAGTCAAGATACCTTTATAATATACATGCTATTTTAGTTTAGCAGCCCATACAATGAAATATCTCGCTATAGGTAGCTTCTTCACATTCAAAAATGTCAAAGAAAACACAATAATATACATAGTGTACAAATATCCTAAAACAAGTAATGACTACTATCCTCATAAGTAGCAGTGCTTAAAATTCACATATGCTAAAGGAAGCTATTATGGTAGTTTAAACTTTATCATAAGTATGAATCCATATGAAAATACAGTAGAATATGTCATCCTTCTTTTTCTCCAAGGTTCCAGGTTACTACAGAAGGTCTTTAAAAGTATTCTCTCAGGATTTTGGGATTTTTCCATCAAGATATGATATAGTATGATCAAAATATGATGATACTTTAAATTGGTGGTGAAGATAGCCATTCAGTAATTTATGTTTTGATCAACCACAAGTTTGTTTAGTTTTAAATGATTTTAGAGAGATATCATTACTTTGAATTCAGAACAACCCTTCCACAGCTTTTCACACACTAGGACTAAAATCAGTTGTCCCCATTTCTGGTTTTTTAGAGAAGTCCTTACAAAATTATTATCAGAGATGCTTCTCATTTTTGAATAGTTCATCCAAATAAATAACTCTCCAGCAACCCTTTTGTTTTGCTCATTTCTAGGTAGGATACATGTACAAAAGTTTAAATGTAACCAACATATAATTATTACCAGAACACTTTGGGATCCTTTGGTTTCCTGAAGGGAGAAAGACCTGTAGGAAGCTATGATGAGGTCATGGCCCATAATGTCTATATGTCCTGGGTGGCCAATATGAAAGTATTGTATTCTCAATATTGCTTTTGGTGAATAGGATAAGAACTACTGGGAACCAGCTTTTTGACTTTGTTTCTTTTTATTATGTGGATGGTGATAGATCTAAAAATTGGTTGTAAGATCAGTGAAGTACCTACTTAGGCTTTGGTCTTATCTTTTCATCTATGAGGACTTTGTCTTTCCTTGGCATTTCTGTGCCTGCAAGTTTGCAGATCAAAATTTTGAAGGCTGAAAAATTTAAAAATAAAACTTTAAAAATTCCTCAAAAAACATCACTATAATTATTTTCTAGATTAATTAGTTCTGTATAAAATTTTATTTCTAAAATATATTCATAAATATAGGCACAATTCCTACTAAAGTATAAAGACACTTTTCATTTTAGGCTAACACAGTTATTTAGTTCTCATTCAATGTGCTATTTTTTTCTTTTTTTTTCCTGGTAACTGAAATATCCTACTCCTCAAAGACTTCTTCCCCCCCCTCCAATTATCAATAAGAAGTTTCCTGGGCAGGGAAATCAAATAATTAAATTTGACGAAACATAAGCTGGGAGTGGTGACATGCACTTTTGTGGATGCCTCATGTCAAGATCTGCCTGTTCTACAAAGCAAATTCCAGGGCAGCCAGGGCTACACAGAGAGTCCCCGTCTTACTGATTCAAAAGAACTCTATCAATGACTGGGGTTGTTAGAATGAATATTGGAGAAAGGCTAGAGAATTTCACATTCTTACTGGATCAAATTAATTGTTTCTACAACGTTTTCACCGATATTTGACCTTGAAACTGTTCTCTACAAACTATTTTAGGAACATATGCTAGCTGCACCCCCTCTTGAGAGCCTTTTTGAAAAGGTACACATGATTTTGGGGGGGTGAAAAGAATAATACTAAATAGCTTTACATGAAGCATGGTGGGAAAAAATTGATCTATTTCACACTAATATAAATCAAGTTTTACCTTACCATAGAATCAGATTAGAACTCTGTTCAAACTAATTAAAGTCTGTAAGCAGCAATAAGAGTAACAAATTCTTGGAACAGTACATAATTAAAAGAATTAAACATTTTAAAAATTAAAATTGATTCATAGAACTATGACTAGAATCGAATAATCATATAATTACTAAAGTGTTCCCTTATTTAGTGTGCTCATTTAGAAATACTGAATATCAATCCCTTTACTTTGTTTATCTTCTGCTAATACTCTACTATCCATCTCCAACACCAGCTGAAAATCTTCACTTATTGATAAGATAATAAGTTTAATAGGTCACAGATCTTGAAACCATGTCTTAGGCTTAAAGATTTTTATGTTCTACAGGCTGGGTTGGAGCTTAGTAGTAGTAGGGTAACTGCCTACCTAGGTTCAGTTCCCATCATTGCAAAATTAAAACATAATGAAAAACTTTTATTTGTTCTATTGATAAGCAATATCAATAGAGACAGACATGTATATAAACTGGACTGAATGTTCCTCTTAGAATCTCTTTCTTTAATATTTGGGATTCAGTTTTCTCTGTTTGACCTTACTATTTTCCCATTTGGTTTATAGTTTCACAAATAATGTCACCCTTTGTCTCTCATTTTGTTTGTTCTTATTAGTTCTCTTATTCTCTTACTAGTTTTAATCTGGAGGTTGACTATGACAACAAAAGTGTAGCATTCAGTGAGTGATATGTAAGGAGAGGACTAATACATACTGTTAAAATCCAAATATATATTGTAAAACAGAGATGGGGTTATGATTTTTGTATGGGCAAGAGCCTGGAAATATTTTTTAACAAATCAGAAACATTTTCAGAAACAGGGTTGATTATTTTTCAACCTGAATTAGGATGAAGAGGAGAGTAATTGCATAACTCTTTGGAGAATGAGATTTACTGTAAAAATTTTGGTATAAATGAAGCATGCAGGAAAGTTATTTTGGACTGGAAGGATTCAGATTTTCTATATCCATGGAAATGAGAGGATATGTATAATAGATTTACATTTCAAACAACAATTGTCAAAGCATCTTGAAAAAGAAATCAATAAGGGACATACAGACACAGAAAGTAGGTAAGAGCCTATTAATGAGACCCAGAGTGAATGGGATTGAGTAAAGATTCTATCTGGTCAGCATCACAAATTGGAACTTTCAAGAAATCATTGTTTAATCTTTGAAGTCTTACAAAATAATATGTTTCTCTGTCACACATAACACATTTCTCTTGATTTATTCAATGCCTCTTCTATTACCCTGTTCCACAAACCAACTCCTTCCTAAGTCCTTGCAAGCTTCTGTCCCAATATATTTCAGGCTTGTGTGCCTATATGCTACTTTATTATATTAAATGTAATTTTACTGCAATAAGAATGAAATATGTTTCAACTTATAGATTTTCCCTTCCAATTTTCTATCCCATAAATGCTTGTTTTTGATGTTAGTCTGGATTATCTGATACGGTCATTGAAATGTTTTCCCTGTCCATGATTTCAGATGGCATAAACAGCTTTCCATATTTTATTGGAAAATGGCACACTCGGGATAAGTTTACACTTAAATAAAATCTCGTTGGCAAATTATTTGGAATTCAGATAACTGATTAAATTAATTAGGCTTTTAATGTATATTGTTTTGTGCAAAGCATTCTGTTTTACTCTCTTTGTAAATATGGATATTTAAAAGTAAAGCATTGTTGCTTTCCTCATAAAACAGCCATTAATTTTTCAGACATAACTAATTAGCCAGCAAAGTATCCTAAGTTATGAAAACTATATTTGTGAAACTTTACACTGTAGTCAGTCGATGTTATTCAGATATTTATTATTCCCAGCAAGCCACCCACTTTCAATCTTAGGCCAAACTATAATGACTATGTTCTATGATTTTTTGAGATTCTGTGAAATTATATGAGATTTACTTATGGTAATTATTTATAAATCAAAAGCCCATCATACTTAAGTTAATATACACTCAAAGATTAGAGATTTAGATTAGTTTTAGGTCTCTTGAGGTGCATCTGTGTTCACCAAACAATTTTTAAAAAATTGCTAATAATTCACAATGGGTGATTTAGACATCTGTTAAACCTCAGTACAGGTTTTGAAATATTCTTCCCAACATCTGTGATACTTTGCTCTAATTATGTCAAAGTAGCACAGAAATAGATGAAAATGAAAGCCTCCTAGGAATTAAGGTCATGAGGGAAAACATTATAAGGTGTTGGGACTTTTTTTTTAATTAAAAGTATCTGATTACTTTCACAAGCGTTGCTCTCTTGGCAGGCAGCCTTTCCTAAGGAGAGATATAATAGAAAGACAGTTTTGTAAAGTGATGCTGAAAGAAATGACAATTGTGCACAAATCTGAGATCCCCTTAACTATCACACCATTTCTTTAATAGGCTGTATTGGATAGAAGAAGGTCAAAAGTGGAATTCACAAATAAAACATGTTGCAAGGTTAAGTCCTTGAGCACACAAAGGAAGGATTTAAAAATATTGATTTTCATTGATGAAGAGATATGAATGAGTTACTAGCTAGTGTTTTCTAAGCATGATTGTCTCCTTTAGCAGCATTAGAACAGGTCATAGCCTAAGGGTGCAAATGAAAGAATCCACATTGATTGATTTGGGAGAAACTATGATTATGCTAAATTTCTATTTATTTGTACGATATTTATTTCTAGGGATACATTAGTCACTTTCTAGTCTTGTGTCAAAATGGAAGAAATGCAATAGTGGCTACTAATCTTAGAACTTTTAGTCCATACTTGTCTAGCTCCATTACTTCTGAGGACATGATGAAATAAAAGTAAAAGCCTGAGGATGTAAAACTGTGGTGGAAGCTGCTCGGGTTAAGGCATCAGAAAGAGAGGTAAGAAGCAAGGACTCAGTGCTCCTATCAGGGGCACACCCCCATAGCTCACTTTGTCCATGTGGATTTCACCATCTCTTAGCAATGGCATCAAAGTATATATCAACTCTTATTAGAATATATTTTTTCTAAAGCAATATATCCTGATTAGAATTTCCACTCCATTTACTTCTCCCACTCCCTTCCCACCTCCTCTTCCATCCGAATATACTCCTTTTCTTGCCCTCATGAGAAAAGAATAAGCTTCTAAGAGGTAACAACAAAACATAACAAAATAAAATATAACAAGCTAAAAAAAATACTGCCACATTCAAGTTGAACAAGGTAAACCAACAAAAGGAAAAGAGCCTAAGAGAAGACTCAAGAATCAGAGGCCTACTTGTTCAAACACTTAGGATTTTCCCCTAAAAAAGCTATAGTATATGCAGAGAACCTGGTACAGATCTGACCAGGCCCTGTGTTTTCTACTGCATCAGTTTCTGTGAGTTCATATGAACTTTGCTTAGTTGATTCATAGGGCCTTGTTCTCTTGGAGTCCTCCATCCTCTCTGGGACTTACATACCTTCTCCCTCTTATTTCACAGTGTTTCCTGAGCTCTGAGTAGAGGGATTTGGTGATGCTATCTAATTTAGAGCTGTAAGTTTCAAAGCCTCTCTGTATATGTTGTGTGTCTCTGTAATTGTTGAAGGAGGAAGCTTCTCTACTAACAGCTGAATAAAGGCACTGATTGATGAGTATAGCATAATATCATTAGGTGTCATTTTCTTTTTCTTTTCAGACAAGTAGTATTAGGTTTTATCCTAGGTCTCTGGGCTATCAAGTCTCTGGTTCTTGGTCACCCTAGCAGTGTGAATTATAGATGTCATCCAGCAGAGTAGGCCTTAAGTCAAATTGGTGCCTGCACAAACTTTGTGGTACCTTTGTCCTAGCATACTTTTGAGGCAGGACAGCATTGCAGATGAACAACTTCGTGGCTGTGTTTGTGCTAAATTTCTCTTGAGGTAGCTTGTGGAGTATTTTTCCAAGCTGATGACACAAGAATGTAAGGATGAAGACTACTTATTTTCACTTGGACAACCTCTCGGTGCTCAGTAAGTTGTATGGTTGCCGTTGTTCAACGATAGGGTCTTGTTGTTAGTCTTGCTTTTGAGAACAACCTATCGTCTTGGGAACAGCAAGGATTTGGGGGGATTTCCATGGGATCCCTTTACCTAGCAATTTAGTTGAATGTAACCCAGTCCTGGTACTTGAAGCTTTGTTTTGGTACAGGAGATGGTCATTTGTGACTGTCTCCCTCATTATTTGGAGCTTTCCTTAGGACTGCCTTCATCTATTTTCAGCAATTTCTGCTGCACTAGGTTTCCATAACACTCCTCAAATGCCCCTCAATTGTAGCTGTTGCTGCAACCTGACCCTCAACCTTCTCTTCCCACTTCCCCCATCCTCTCATTTCTGCCCACTGTCCCCCTAGTATACTCATAAAGTCTATTTTATTTCTCCTTCCCTGGGACCTCTATTTGTACTCCCTAGTCCATTCCTTTCTAACTAACCTTTGTGGATCTTTGGATTGTATGTTGGATATCATTCATTTAATGGGTAATATCTACATATAATCAAATACATTCTATATTTATGGTTCTGGGCCTGTGTTACATCACTCATGATGATTGTGTCTATTGTTTCTACCTCAATCCATTTTCCTGCAAGTTTCATGATGCCTGTTTTTAACAGTTGGGTCATACCTAAATATACTACAATTTCTTAATTCATTCTTCTGTTAAGCCAGGTCAAGTTTTTCAATAACTTTATCTAGCCTTATTGACCAGTGACATACTGTTTGCAAAAGTATGGCTAAGTTATATAAAATATAAACATTTGCTTTAAAATATTTTTATTATAGAAACTGAATGAATATAGGGAGATATGTAACATACATAAGGTCATTAAGAATTCAACATTTTATTTCATTTGTTAATTTGTAGCTTTGTAGGTGTATATTTGTGTGTGTGCCCATGCGCATGTGCACTGATATATGTATACATGTATGTATGTATGTATGTATACATGTTTATGAAGACACAAATAAAGCCTAGAAATCAATGTTTGTTTTCTTCCTCTACCATTATATACATTATATTGAAATACAGTCTCTCAATTAACCTAAACTTTACTTATTTGTCTGAAGTGAGCACCAGCAAGCCCTAGGTATCTTCCTCTCTACATTTTAAGCCCAGCAGTTTTGAGTATGTGGTACTATGATCTGCTTTCATGTGAATGCTAGAGACTCAGCTCTTCAGCCTTGAAGAGGAAAAAATTAATTGGCTGAGCCATCTCCCCAACCTTAATTATGATTTTTTTGTACTAAAAATCAAATATACTGACTACTAAAAGTCTCTCAATAATCAAATAGTGAGATCAAATAATAAGTTTTTCACTTACATAGTGTTTGAAAAGAAAGGAAATTAAATTACTGATATGTCTGGGTTATTTTTTTTAAAAAAAGCCATTCTCATATGATAATATTTTTCCAAAAGTTTATAAAAATTTTGCAGTTATGAGTCAAAATTACAACACTGTAAATAAGCTCTGTGTATTATAATTCAGAATCTATTGAGAGAACCTAGCTGTTCCATGGAAAGTTGAAACTCTCAAGAAATATGCTGTAAATCTTTCTGTATTAATGTCTTATAAATATGCATTCAATGTAGCCTTATTGTGCATTATCCATAAAACAGAAGCCCAGCATTAGTATATTTATTAAACTATGACTATTTGTTGTTCTCTTCCTCGAAGCAGCCTTTATTTTCCCATTATTTGTTTCATTTCTAGTTTGCATTAGTAATACTGAATGACATAAACGTAGCTTACAATAAAACAAGAATTATATAATATCGTTACAGGTAAAATAGAAAACAAATGATAATAAAAAATACTTTGCTCTAAGTCATTTGTGCTTGATCATTAGGCTAATTTTACAAATTCTTATAAGTTAAGGCCAAATTAAGTTTGGGGATAACTAAACATATCTGTTAAAAGATGCACCCAGACCTTTTCTGCTTGACTTGCTTTATTATCTTCATTGCTCTTCTCTCTGGTAGTCTTTTTGTATATAAGATGATGATAATAGGGTTGTATTTGAGATATTCCCAGATGATATACATATTGAAAACTTAATGCTTAACTTCTGAACCCAATCACTGAAAGCTGATTGTGTCAATAAGAAATTGATCTAATTAATGCATTAAAACCTTAGTGAAATAATTATATGTTGGCATCTTGAGAAAAGTGTTAAAAACTAACTACAAGATATAAACAAGTTGGGGAAAATAGATCTCTATGAACTTGATTTGAGGTAGAAAGACAAAGCTGCTTTCCTTGGTCCTTTTCTGTTCTTCTCTGTACCCTGGTATGCATGAGATAAGCAGCCTCTGCCATGGATTTCTTTTTTTTCTGTCAGGCCTGAACTAATGAAGCTAGACAGTGATAGTCTAAAGGGTCTGAAACATGAACTACAACACTTTTCCCTCCTTCTAAATTATTTCTAAATTTTCCAGTTACATATTTTTCCAGTGACAAAAATTAACACATACAACAACCACAATAGGTTGTTTCATAAGATACATTAGCATTATATACATTATTTTGATGTGCCCTTGACAAATAGCAGTTATTAACAGATGTTAACTATTTAATGCCTCACTACCTTTATGAAATCTGTGACCTGCCTTACTCTCACCTTAGGAAATGAATCAATAGCCTCAAATGAATAAATAATTACTCAGAATCTACATTCTTTTTGATAACTGAAAGCTGAACATTAAACTCAGTTAAATTTTAAGCCTGATGTCCTCCTTCTCCTACGTACTATTAAATAAGAGCCAATTACAACTTGGTATGCAATACCATATTGATACCCATCGGAAGCCTGCCCTTTCTAAACAGAAACAGAGGAGGAATGAACTGGGAGTTAGGAAGTGGGAAAGGAGGAAAGAAATGGGATTAGAGGAGGAAGGGAAAACTGTGGTTGGAATGTAAAATTAAACCCACAGTATCCACCTTTATCACAGACATCCATTTCCTTTTCTGTGTTCTTTGGTCTGGTTGGGACACCATTCCAAATTTTCTGTCATGTTTTTCCCCTTTCATTCTCTTAGAAATAAAAGTTACATTTTTATGTAAGTTTTAGAAAGTCTTTCCTAAATACCTAAACATAATAAAGGAAATATACAGCAAGTCAACAGTCAGCATCAAAATAAATGGAAAGAAACTCAAAATAATCCCATTAAAATCAATTAACAAGACAAGGCTGTCCACTCTCTCCATATCTATTCAAAATAGTACTGGAACCTATAGCTAGAGCAATAAGATAACAAAAGGAGATCAGGGGATATGAATTGAAAAGGAAGAAGTCAAATTTTTGCTATTTGCAGATGATGTGACAGTATATGTAAGTGCTCCAAGAAACTCTACAAGAGAACTCCTACAGCAGATGAACACCTTTTGTAATGTGGCAGGATACAAATTTAATGCAAAAATAATCAATAGCTCTCCTATATACAAATAATAAAATGGCTGAGAAACATCAATCTTTACAATAGCAAAAATAACATAAAATATCTTGAAGTAACTCTGATCAAACAAGTAAAAGATATGTATGACAAGCACTTTGCACAATTATAGAACGAAACTGAAGAATATATCAGAAAATGAAAATATCTCCTATTATCTTGTACAAGTAGGATCAACATAGCAAAAATGCCAATCTTACCAAAAGCAATCTGAAGATTCAATGCAATTCTCATCAAAATTCCAGAACAATTCTTCACAGACCTTAAAAGAAAAAAAAATACTCAAGTTATATGGAAAAACATCAACAACAAAGCCATGATTGCCAAAACAATCAAGTACAATAAAGAAACTTCTGGAGGCATCACCATCCCCGACGTTAAGTTCTTTTATAGAGCTACAGTAATAAAAACAGCTTGGTATTGGTGTAAAAACAAACAAGTGGATCAATGGAATCAAATTGAAGACCCTAATATTAATCTACGCACTTATGAACTCCTGATTTTTGACAACAAATCCAAAACTGTATAATGGGAAAAAAGCATCTTCAGCATATGGTGCTGGTATAACTGATGTTGACATGTAGAAAACTGAAAATAGATCCATATGTATTGCTATGCTCAAAACTCAACTCCAAATGATGAAAGACATCAACAAAAAATGCAGTTATACTGAGCCTGATAGAAGAGAAAGTGGAAAGTAGTATAGAATGTGGGCTCAGTAGACCACTTCCTAAATAGGATACCAGTAGCATAGATACTGAGAGCAACAGTTAATAAATGGGACTTGGTGAAACTGAGAAATTTCTGTAAGTCAAAGGATATGGTAAATAAGGCAAAATGACATCCTACTGAATGAGAAAGTTCTTCACCAACCCAACATCTGACAGAGGTCTGATATCCAAAGTATATAAAGAACTCAAGAAACTGAAACTAGACCAAAATGAAAAATAATCCAATTATAATTTTGGTATAGATATAAACAGAGAATTCTCAACAGAAGAAGCTCAAAAGCCAAAAGGACATCTACAGAATTGCTCAACATTCTTATCCATCAGAGAAATGTCTCTGAGATATCATAACTATAAGAATGGCTTAGATCAAATATACTAGTAATAGCTTATGCTGGAGAGGATGTGGAGTAAGGGGAACACACTTCCAGTGCTGATGGTAGTGCAAACTTACACAGTCACATTGGAAATCAGTATGATAGTTTTTCAGAAATTTTGGAGTCAATCTACCTCAAATCCAGCAATACCACTCTAGGCCATATTCCCAAAAACTACATAATCATACCATAAATACATTTGCTCATCTATGTTCACAGCAGCATTATTTGTAATAGCCAGAACCTGGAAACCTCTTAGATCCCCCTCAACTAAAGAATAGATAGAGAAAATGTGGTACACTTATAAATTAGAGTATTACTCAATGATAGAAAACAATGACATCTTGAAATTTGCAGGCAAATTGATGTAACTATTTTTTTAAAAAAAAACATCATGAGTGAGGTAACACAGACCCAGAAAGACAAACACAGTATACACTCACTCAAAAGTGGATATTAGATGTAATGCAAGGGATAACCAGACTACAATACACAATCCCAGCAAAACTAGGTAAAATAGGAAGACCCTATGAAATACACGCATTTAAGAAAATTGCCAAACTGTTGTTATAAAGTTACAGTACCATACCATACTAAGATACTACTAAGAAAGAGAATTGCAGAACAATCTCACTCAAGAATATTGATGCAAAAATACCCAATAATATACTGGCAAACTGAATCCAAGAAAACATCAGAAAAATCATCCACCATTTCCAAGTAAGCTTCATCCCAGAGATACAAAGATAGTTCAACATACAAAAATACATCAATGTAATACAACACATAACCAAACTGAAAGAAAAAAAAATAACACACGTGGATTGGTGTGGGAAGTCCTTCTGTATATGAGTTGATTTTACTGGTTAATGAATAAGGCTGTTTCAGCCAGTGGCTTAGCAGAATAGGGCAAAGTGTCACTCCCAAGCAGATAGATGTAGACAGTGAGTAGGCTGAATCAATGAGAAGTCGTGTAGCCACTGCAGGTAACAGACACCAAACATTGGATAGAACCTTACTGGTAGGCCACAACCATGTGGTAAGACACAGATTAATAGAAATGGGTTAATTTAAGATATAAGAGCTAGCCAATAAGAAACATGAGCTAACAGACCAGGCAATATTGCAATTAATGAGGTTTCTGTGTGATTACTTTGGGTCTGGGTGTCTGGGAAATGAACAGTCTCTGCCTACAATGGATCATTGCATTAGATGCTGAAAAAGCCTTCTATAAAATTCAACACCCTTAATTTTAAAAGTCTTGAAGAGAGCAGGGATATAAAGAGCATGCCTAAACATAATAAAGGCAATTCACAGTAAGTCAGCAGCCATCATCAAAGTAAATGAAGAGAAACTCAAAGTGATTCTACTGAAATCAGGAACAAGACAAGGTTGTCTACTCTCCATATTTATTCAATATAGTACTTGAAGTTTTAGCTAGAGCCATAAGACAACACATAGAAACCAAGGGGATAGAAATCAAAAAAGAAGAAGTCAATTCTCACTATTTGCTGACAATATAATAGTATAGATAAGTGACCCCAAAAACTGTACCAAGGGCCTCCTACTACTCATAAACACATTTACTAATGTAGATTAACTAAAAAACTCAGTAATTTCCTTTATACAGAAGACAAAAGGACTGAGAAAAAGATCCTGTGATCATTCTAACCAAACAAGTGAAAGATCTGTAATGACAAAAATGTTAAAACTATGAAGAAAGAAATTGAAGAATACACCAGAAAATGGAAAGATCTCTCCTGCTTTTGTGTAGGTAGAATTAACATAGTAAAAATGATAATTTTACCAAAACCAATCTATACATTCAATGCAATGCCCAGCAAAATTCTTCACAGACCTCAAAAGAACAAAACCCAACTTCATATGGAAAAACAAACAAACAAAACAGGATAGCCAAAACAATCCTGTACAATAAAGAAACTTCTGGAGACATCACAATCTGTAACTTTAAACTTTACTCTAGAACTACAGTAATGAAAGCATCCTGGTGTTAGCATAAAAACAGACAGGAGGAACAATGAAATTAAATCAAAGATCTGGATATCAATCCACACACCTATGAACATCTAATTTTTGACAAAGAAGCTAAAAATATAAAATGGAAAAAAGAAAGCATATTCAACAAATGTTGTTGGCATAACTAGATATTAACACAAAACTCAAGCTCAAATAGAACAAAGACCAAAACATAAAATCAACCACACTGTCCTCAAAGAAGAGAAAGTGAGTACATTTGAATGTATTGGTATAGAAGATCATTTTCTAAATGTAACCCCAGTAGCACAGAAACTGAGAGCAACAATTATAATGAGTGGGACCTCCTGAAACTAAGAAGCTTCTGCAAAGAAAAGGATATTGTCAACAAGAAAAAACAGCAGCCTACAGATTGAAAAATGATCTTCACCAACCCCATATCAGACAGAGGACTGATCTCCAAAATCTACAAATACTCAAGAAACTTGACATGAAAAGAACAAATAATCCCATATAAAATGGTGTACAAACCTAAATAGAGAATTCTCAATAGACAAATTTCAAATGACTGAAAGACACTTAAGAAAATGCCCTACATTCTTAGCCATAAGAGAAATGCAAATCAAAACAACTCCGAGAGACCATCTTACACCTGTCACAAAGGCTATGACAAAAAATACTGATGATAGCTTATGCTGGAGAGGATGTCAGGTAAGCTGGAAGTGTATGGGTAACAGGAGAAAGTAAAAACAGAGAGGTGAGGAAGAGAGAGGAGTGGAGAAAATGTATAGCTCAATAAAAACAATTAAAAAAGAAATAGGGAGAACAGGGGGTTATTGTTCAATTTCTATCAAGAAAAATAATATATTTCAGAGATGTGTAGTATAACGTAGCACATGTAGTTAATTGGTTGAGAGAAAGGGTGTGTTTGTGTTTTAATATCCATGCACATATCCCCACTCCCTATGCTCCACATGTACACACACACACACACACACACACACACACACAGAAACACAGACATGCATGCACACTATGCACACACATTAAAAATCAAAAGACATGTACAAAGGCACATGAGGAAACTTTGAAAGTTATGGATATGCTCATTAGTTGATTATGTTGAAGGTTTTGCAGGATACTTTTTGAATTATATTTGGGATGAATACAACATATAAGATTTTTGTTACTTCAGTCAGAATGATATGGAAAATAAAGCTTCTGCTTGATGAGAGACAAGATCTGGAAGGTATGGGCTGGTTCCTTCAGTCAAGAAACTGCCCATTCTTTCAGCAAATATTACTACATTCTTGACGTAATGACAAGAATTACATTATGAATGTCACATTTGGCATAGTGTTTTGTTTACTGCTCAAGATCCAGGTTTATTAATTCAAGACTATGTCAAATAAATATGTTCAAGTAGAATCTACCAGATTCTACCAGATTATTCTGATGACAATCCTCTGAAGTATAAGTGTGGTACGACTTAGTGATGTAATACACGTTTAAATAAGCTGTGTTTCCCTGCAATTTAAATTAAATTAATTAAATTAAATTAATTACTAATTAAAGTAAAATGAAAAACTTAGTGGTATTTATGTATTACAGAGATTAGTGTCAATGATGGCAAACTATATGTGAAGTATCAATAAAAAATATGTAGCTGTTCTGTTTGTTTTATAAGTGGACGACACCTTTTCTTACCTGGAGAGATTTAATTTCCCCATGTTATCAGGATTTCTGCCATCTGCAAGACTTTATCTCACTAAGTCTTTTATGGACTTTAATGGCTAGCACTGATACACGATGAACTATGTGGAAAGCTAACTCAAGTGCTTGACATGCTAGAACTCTAGGACATTTTCAGGCCTTGCAGAGTCCATTGAACGTGACTAGGCAGGACTATTCTCAGGTGTTAGTTTCGTGTGTTTTTTTTTAGGCTATCTGACAGTGCTACTACACTGATTCAAAACAATGTGCTAGCAAATAAAGGGGGCTGTTAAGCAAAGTAAAACCTATTTATGGTAGAATTTTTCCGTGCTTGGAAAATGTTCAAGGTCTTTGTGAAGACTTCAGTGAAGTGCTCATTGTTGCACATTTGCCTTCTTTCTTCCATCTATTTATAGATTCATGGAATATTTCATGAGACTTGTGCTTTCCAGAACCCCTCTTCATACAGCTTGAGTTTTGCCAGCTAATTCTTACAGAAATACAACCAGGTCCCATAGGTAGAAAAGGAGGTATTAATGGGAAAATTTTGAGAGTTAGACAGTATGGGAAGAACTACATGTCAGCTACAAGTCTTTGTTACACAATGAGTATACAATGCAGAATGTCAATATCTTATTTTAATGAGTACATGAGCCTGGAGGGTGAATAGTTGTGGTCACGCTAAGAGCATGCCATATTGAGAGCTGATATGTGTACCCAAATCTGGAGAATGAAAAAAAAGACAAGTTTGCTACTAGAGCCAATAATTTGAAGCTATAATGAGACAGAGGATTAGATGACCTAAGACACACACACACACAAAAGATAAAGGACAAGTTGAAGCATGTGCTTTAACTTGGGGGTACACCTCAATTATGAACATAATTAAAGAGTTGTTATAGAGAAAGTGTTTTACACTATTTGTCATAGGACATACTTTCTTTTCCTCACTAACAGGCAGAATAGTTTTTAGGTGAAGAGAACGAAAGGGTGACATCCCGGCAATTGCCAATTTGGCCTAAACATATTCAACAGGGAGAAGAGCCTCTGAGTATACCTGGGGCCGGGGGTGGATTTTCTGAATGGTTTTAATTGGTGGAGGAGGAACCGTCTTAATTGTAGGAAGAACTGTTTATTTGACTTGGGATCCTAGACTGTATAACATGAAGAAAGTAAGGCTAACATGCACTTCCTACACTTGGTTTCTTAGTTGCAGATTCAGTGTGACCAACTCTCTCAGGCTCCTGCAACTGTGACTTCCTTTTGGAATTGACTATGATCAGAAAATGTGAGGTTAGCCCTCCCTTTCCATCTAAGGTCTCTTCCTCTGGAGTATTTTAAGAGAATAACAGGAAAGAAACTAACACAAGAACTACAGATTTTTTCTCTTTTTTTACTTGATTTTTATTGAGCTCTACATTTTTCTCTATTCCCCTCCCTGCCTTTTCCCTCCCCTTCAACCCTCTCCCAAGGTCCCCATGCTCCCTATTTACTCAGGAGATTTTGCCTTTTTCTACTTTCTACTTCCCATGTATATTAGATCTATGTAAGTCTCTCTTAGGGTCCTCATTGTTGTCTAGCTTCTCTGGGATTGTGATTTGTGGGCTTGTTTTATTTGCTTTATGTTTAAAAGCCACCTATGAGTGAGGACATTTGATAATTTTCTTTCTAGGTCTGGGTTGCCTCACTCAAAATGATGTTTTCTAGCTCCATCCAGTAGTCTGCAAATTTCCATATGTCATTTTTTTCTGCTATGTAGTACTCCACTGTGTAAATGTACCACATTTTCCTTATTCATTCTTCATTAAATGGGCATTTAGATTGTTTCCAGGTTCTGGCTATGACAAGCAATTCTGCTATGAACGTAGTTAAGCACATGTCCTTGTTGCACAATTGAGCATCCTTTAAATATATATCCAAAAGTGGTATAACTGGGTCTTGAGGAAGGTTGTTTCCTAATTTTCTGAGAAATCACCACACTGACACCCAAAACTAAAGAGTTTTGGGAAGAATATGCTACAGAATAGAAGAGCTTAAACTTTCTGAACAGATAAATAGTTAAGTATCATTGTTCATAACTATATTTTTGGAAGAGGAAAATTGTTGCACATAGTCTCTCAAAAAGAGGGCCCCCAAATATTTTTATTAGTTTTTCTATGGTAACTATTCTTCCTTCTTCCCTCCCTCCCTTCCTTCCTGACTGACTTCCTTATTTCCTTCTCACTCTTTCCTTTTCTCTTCTTCCCCCTTTCCTTTGTCTTTTCTTAATTCCTTCCCTCAGATCTACTTATCAGGCCTTTATTTTTATTACTTGTCTAGAAACCTCTGTGCTTGTATGTGTTTTCATTTGTCAGTTTAATTATTATTTCTCTCCTCATTCTAGTCCTTACCAGTATAGAAACTAATTTTTCAGAAATAATTGTAAATCCACATAGGAATTCTTCCAAATGCTTATAGCAAACAAGAAAGTCCAAATGTTCGCTGCAAATTTGGAACACTTTGAAAATTTTGTTTATGGTTTTTTTTTTTTTTGGAAGTCGAATAGACTTTCCAGATGTAAGCGAATTTATCACATTCTCACAGCCAAGCACACTTGTGATATGTGTTGTTATCTATTTTGTTTTCAACACTCTGGGCAAATACAACAGTAAAACAATACAAACCAAATAAAGAGCATGAAAAGACCTTGCAGGCCCTTTCTTTCATCATCTGTGAACGTTGGAAATAATATTATTTCTTTCTATTTCTTCTTAACCTTTTTACAAAATCTCATCCTTGCTAACACATATTTTTTTAAATCCCTTCTCAAAGTAGGCATGTGTATAACATTCAACTCTCTGGAAAAATAAGGCCATTTAATTCTTAATTATAGAAAGATCAATTATTTTTCTCATTCTATGAATTTATCTGGTTGCACAATAATATATCTATCTCAACACTGAATACAGATAGTAGATCATTCATTAACCCAACAGTGGTTTTTAAAGTACTTTTATGTGTTAGGCATCAATAAAATGGATTTCTGTACTAAGTTTTAACAAGGCTGTTTAATTTTTAAAATAAAGAAAAGAAAAAGAAATTGTGAAGCAAGATATTAGCCCAATCTTTAAATGTTACTATATGGGGCTAAGGAATTGTCAATTTGAGACCAGTTATTCAGTGAGTGTCTGTGTTCACAAAGTAAGTTAAGAGCCAGTACAGTCAAGCTCAGACCCAGCTCTCCAGGCTGATTCTATACTGTAGTTTTACCTGATAAACAGCCCTCAACTGCTCAGAGATCTGGCTAGTATGGTTTTTAAATACTGAATTATTAAAAACTTTTTATAACAAAAAGAGACTGGTTGGCTCCTAGCAGCACTCTACTTCCTCCAAAGAAGACAGAAGATGAATGGGCACAAAAACCATACATCTGCAATTCACTTCAACTGCCAAGTGCCAACCACTGGGCAAACTGCCTTTCATCTAAACTGAAGGTCTCCAGATGTGAACAGAATCACTGGAATTGACAGCCTAGCTGCTCAAGTCAAAGTAGGCTTGTTTTCCTACACATGTCTTAGCCCACAGGATCTTCTGGAGCCTGGCAGGCCCTGTGTTAAACAGCAAAAGGCAAACATGACCTTCAGCGATCAAGGAGGACCCTGAAGAATATCTCCAGGTGCCAACCAAGTAAGTTCTCTGTCGTTTTTAACCAGTAACTCAAGTAAAATTTTATCCTTCCCAAAGATCTCTGATGCAGCTTGATAGCTGAGAGGTTTTGTCAGTTTAAAAGGACAACCTCAGCAAACAAATTTCAGTAAATTACAAATACAAGACCTGCAAGTTATAAAGATGTGAGGACAAATACAAGTTATCAAATTTCTCACTTATACTGCCTTTCACGGTCTTAAAAACACTTTTCATTGTGCAAAAACTATCTGTCACAGTCATCCTGACATAAATATGCTACTGTTTATACACTGTGTATATCTAAAACTTCTGTTTTCACAAGCCCAAAGAATTGATCCACCTTATACAGGTCAGATAAGTGGTGTGGGAGAATTGTCTGTATTCTGTCAATCATGTTTTAAATAAACACTGGTTAGCCAGGCAGGAAGTATAGGCGGGTCAATCAGACTGGAAGTAGAGGTGGGGCGATGAGAACAGGAGAATTCTGGGAAGGAGGAAGCCCATTCCTCCTAGTCCAGCCCAGACTACTGAAGCAGCAACATGTGACCAGTCTCACTGTGAAAGGTACTGAGCCATGTGGCTAGCATAGATAAGAACAATGGGTTAATATAAGGTACAAGAGTTAACAAGAAGCCTGAGTTAATAGGCCAATCAGTTTTATAACTTATAGAGATAGCTGTGTGATTTTCTCTGGGACTTGCCTGCTGTGGGGTACTGGGCAGGACAGAAACCCCAACAAGCCAGCCCTCCATGTTACAGAATGGCACCCACATAAATAACTGCATCCGCAGAAAGCCTGAGAAATCTTGGGAAAGAATAGAGTAAAGCATGTTTTCTTGGTAGCAGCAATTTCTTGAGTCTGCTCTGCTTGCTAGAGGCAAGCAAGCACTCTCATCTAAGAGACGCTTCCTGACTCAGCTTTAGCTGCAAAATCCTGCAGTTCTTTTAAGAGGTCCTGCCATGAAACACTTAAATGGTGTAGGTAAAAGCTGACTGCATGCCTTTTGATTTTCAACAATAGCAGGGAAACAGCCAAACCCTTTTAAAATTCCAGCTTTCTGGGCTGTTGTGCCAGGGTAAACTCTGACTCTTTCAGGCAGGCAGTCTGACTGCATGTGGTCTGTGAGCAGAAAGCTGCAGCCTGCTTGCTCGCAGGGAACTTGAAACACTGTAGAGTTGTGGCAATGAACAAGGCTCTGGGGTTCTGGCCAGTATCGCCTCACCCACAAGGTTGGACTCGCAGAAAGCTAAGAAATGGGCTGGATCCAGCCATCAAAGCCATGGCTTTAGTCCTCTCCATAAAGACTCATGTGGTCAGAAAAGAAGAGATATACAGTAAAGAGAGATTCAAAGATGAAGAAAACCTCTAAATCATTTACAGTGAGTTAAAATATATGCATGCTAAAGGTTAAAGTCCTTTAAAAAAGAAAGAGATTAGTAGGGTGTGGTGGTATACACCTTTAATCCCAATGCCTGGGAGACAGGGGAAGACAGATCTCTGTGAGTTCAAGGTGTGGTGGCAGACACCTTTAATTATGCAAAAACTATCTGTCATAGTCATTCTGACATAAATATGCTACTGTTTATATACTGCATATATCTAAAACTTCTGTTTTCACAAGCCCAAAGAATTGATCCACCTTAAACAGGTCAGATAAACCACTCTCAATTCCCTGGTCCTAATTTTTTTCTTAACTTTACCCTCTGTCCTGCCAATAACTTAAACAAGTGTAAGAGACACCAGACATTTCCATACCACAAACACTGGAGAGGAACAAAGAGACCAGCTACCTTAGCATGTGACCAGCACCCAGCCTTCTCAGGTTCTCCCCAAAGATGACATCCACAAATAAGCAGGTAGAAAGCTTGAGAATCTGCTGAGCCAATACCTTTAATACAATACCTCTCTGTTCTTCTCCCCTTCTGCTTCCCCCCTCCATAAGTCACTAAATAAATATCCAACCTCACTCTGCATGTCATGCCTATCCATGTCTCTCTCTCTCTCGCCTGCTGTTATGTGTCTCCCTACACAAGACCATCTGCAGCATGGTCTTGTGGCATGTCTATACATCTCAGTCTCTCACCCACCATGTGGTTCCCTGCCTGGGTCTGGCTGTTCTCAGTACCCATTGCCTCTTGCCTGTCATCACATGGCCTGCTGCCTGCTGTTGTTTGGGGATCTACATTGTTTCTGCCATGCAGCTACATGGGGATCCACTGCACTTTTTATTAATTCATTTCAGAAAGTATACTCAGTTTCGAGATATCCAAAGCTAAGGAAGAAAACTGTAGGGGATAAGCCAAAGGGGGCAAATCCTTGTTTGTTAAAAAACATTAGATTTACTAGGAATAGAAATGGAGCTGTCTGTATAAAGATAAGGGTGTATTATTCAATCTTCCTAGTTTTGTAGAACTTGGTTTACTTAAAAAAAATTTAAATTTAAAAATAGTAAAATATTTATAGACAGACACAGAGAAATAGTCCATCCTATTTATTAACATTTTTCAATAGTATACTGTATTTCTGCAATTAATGAATACATATTACACATATATACATATATGTTCACAAATAAATACACATATGCTAGAGTTTGAACCCAGGGTTTTTTTCCAACACCAGGCAAGTGCTCTACCACTGAGGTATATTGCTAATCAGATGCACTATTATTAATTAAATTTTCTAACTTATTCAGCTTTCTCTCCTTTTGTCCTAATGTACCCTTTCTGTTCTTAGAACATATCCAAGGTGTCACAATCCATGTAGTCATCGCATCTCTAATTCTTGCTCAGTTTCTTGGAGTTTTTATAGTTTTATGACCCTGAAAGCATTGAAATGTACTGTAGCCATTTATTATCTGTTCCTGTATTGGGATTTATTTGATATTTGCCTCATTATTAGATAGAGGATCTGGATTTTGGAGGTACACTGTCATTTTTTTTTCATCAGATCATGTAAAGGAAATACAAAACATTGTAAATTGCAACTGTTTACCCAAATTTCTGTCACTTTACTAAGGTGATAATTGACAGATTTCATCAAGGCCAAATCTCTCTTTTTTTTTCCCATTTCTTTCCTTACATTTTGAAAGGACATTAGTATGCACAGCCACATATACAGGCTTGAGGACTTATACTCTACTTTTGATAGCAGAGGAACTTTTCAAGTTCTAATTTCCTTCATGGGAAATGTATCAGTCTTTAGTAAGAAACACTTTTATTTATTCAACTTACTGTTTTTGGACACTAGAGTCCAATCGCCGAGGAGGAGGAGTCGCCCCAAGAGACCATCTCTCATATCACAGCTGATGTAAAGCATGAGGATTTTATTAACTCTGTCATGACAGGGTCTTCCAGCAGTTGGGAGGCTAGAAGACCCTGAATGTCTGGTACAGGCTATTTTTAAAGGGAAAAGCCACAGAAAAAGGGGTGTCTGGGGGTTGTTCTTTAGCCATTATGATTGGGTTATTCAAAGAGGCTATTACCAATAATTGGCTGGACAGTTGTTGCCAGATCAGATGAGGTAAAGGGAAACTTCTGAGGGTCACTTTGTCCCTTCCCAAGAACTAAGTCAAAATATCAGTAACTGAGTCAACACCTAAGGGTTATCTTGCCCCTATTCAGGGAGATGGAAAGTTCCCAACACCTCAGTATGTGCGTGCATAGCTGTTATGTCCTTGGTTCCCAGGGGAGGAGGGGAAGTACTGAGAGTTATCAGAAATGGCTTCAGAATTGTCTTAAAGTTCTACAACTGTGTGTCAGTATGGCTCATAAATATTTTATGCTGTATTAAACTCAACCTAGTAAATCATGTGCTGAGAAGACTCCAGCGTGACTGACAAGAAATAGAACCCAAGTCATACTTTTTTCCTTTTTCCTTTCTTGACTTTTACTTCATTTATGTATGCATGTGTGGATGTATGTATTTATGTACGTGTGCATTCACATGCACATGCATGTAGTCTTGCATATCTCATAATTCATATACCTGCTAGAGAAAAACTTAAAGTGTTAGGGTTTTTTCTTTCTACCATATTTGTCCTGAACATCAAACTCAGGTGGTCAGGCATGGCTGCAAGTGCCTTTGCCCGTGGAACCATCTGACTAGCCCTTCTCTTCACTTTTAATATTCAACATGTGTGTATCAGTCAACAGTATGAGTATTGTCTTCTCACAACCCAAGTTTTCTTTAACCAGATCTCTTTGTTATACAGTTATCCTAGTCAATCAATGCTCATTCATTTTACCTACCTGATCTATATTCATAGCCTAGCTCTACCGAAGTACTTATTTTTGATGTAGTTCCTGAAACCCAACTAATGGGCAATATTTGGTTAGATCTGGATGCCTAGCAATAATGAAATGTAAGTAAGACCTTGTCTTTATTTTTAAGAGAGCCCAGTGCAATTCTTCAGGAATAAATTTAAAGCGTGCCCCATCCATTTTAGGAAGAGGGGCTTCTGTTCTTTTTAATCTGAAAAACAATTGCCTAAGCAGAAAAACTATATTATTTTGAGGGTTTTAAAACCTAGCTTTCAAAGTTATCATTTAGATATTGGCACATTTAATCCATCACTGATGTTTTTATTCTCCAAGGTAATTTCACTACCCCAGTCTTACATTATTATTCCTAGTTATATCTTTGTGCAATAATATTTGTTTTTCTACTGTAAATTTTAAAGTAATTGTTTCTTTCTTGAGCAGGCTTTACACTTTGTATTTATTATACTTCCCCTGAAATAGTGCATTAAAAACATCAAGTTTTTGACAGATTATTACTGAACATATGATGGATAACATTGGGTATGGCTGAAATATCATCCCTGAACTAGTGACTTTTAACATTCAAGGATCATAGAATCAGCTTCAGTTAAAGGCTCACTAAATTCACTTGAAGTTGATAGCTTAATCTATAAATAATACAGGGCAAGGTAAAACAACTGATTCACTTGTTGAACAAGCCAATTCTTTAAGAACTCCACCTCTTCCTGTTTTACAATAGCAATTAAATTTTAGTGTCTGATCAGATGGAGAGAATATTCAGACCACAGAAGCTCTGTGCTCATTTTCTGGTTCTAAGTGCTTGGACCTCTTGCCAAACCTGCACCTCCCTCTTTGAAGCCAGACTGAAATAGAAAGGACACTTTAGATCACATCTAATGCCTAGCAAAAGTAGAGAATTAGAGGCCTACTAATTTATGAAATGGGCCCTCCTAATTCAATGGGCCTCACTGATATACTTCTTCTTTTCTTGTTCTTGGATATAAGGATCCTAACCAGATATCTCCAGCTTTTTGAATCCCCTGTTCCAGTGTCAAACATGGTCAAGTCCATTATTAAGTGGATTCAATATTGCCAGCTCTTTTTGGCTAGTCCAGAGAGCTGACTAGCTCTGCTTGGCTTGTTGGGACGTATATTGTACATATCTTAGCTTGTTTGCATATATCCTATTACTGCACTGCATATACAGTGTTTTAAATTTATATTTAAATGAATATCAACTTGTTATATGTTTTAACATGGGTTATAGAAATCCATGATTTGGCTATTTACAAAGTAATTCTAAGTCCTTTAGCTCTCCTAGGTAAGCTTCATGCCAGGTCTCTTCTATTTCCTTGATGGAGCATAGAGCTTGGTGGTATGGAACTTACAGAGTCAGTGTTCTTTCTGATATCAGTAAGAAAAAGAAAATATTATATATTATTGTCCAGTGCACACACCAGGGTTAGCATGTTTGCTGAGTTCTATGCCTGCAATTATGCCACTGATAAAGCAGGAGCCTCACCATTTGCATCTCCTGAGTGTGAAACTAACATTTTGACCTTGAGTTATATCTCAGAAGGAATATCAGGCAGAAATCTTACCAGGTCAATTTCAACCTTCCTCACTGGCCAGTAATAGGACCCATTGGCAGTCATACTAATTGATATTATATTGTCATGTATTGTGTAACAATATGGTGCCACCATCTTACTTTCTTTGATGTTGGTATGAGCATTTGCAAAACACTAGGTGATTTATAGTGAAAAGAAACGTGTTGACTCTTATGTCCGGAGGCCAAAAATCCAAAATTCTGAGATTGACATTCAATGAGAGCCTTCCTGCTGCATTATCCTTCCATGGATAAAAGAAGAAAGGCAAGAGGTAGGGTCTACAGTAACTTTCAGTGCTGGAAACTACAGTTCTTATGCCCTAATTAGCTTTTAGGAGCTCCTCCTCTTCCTGTTTTGCAATAGCAATTAAATTTCAGTCTATGATCTGATGGAGAGAATATTCAGACCACAGAAACTCTGTGCTCATGGTCTGGTTCTAAGCATCTTCTGTCTTTAGCATAACGAAGATGAGTGCTCAACATCTTTTCCCTGAGTTTATACAAACTTTGCAATACAATAATCAAGGCAAGATGTAAACCCTAACTACATTCGAAAGGCATCCCATTCTTTTATCTTTTAGGTACACAATATTCTATAGTGTTGGCTGTATGATGGCAGCCATTTCAGGAGGCTGCACACAGGGTTAAGTAGAAACATGTGGGAGGCTGGAAGCATCGGAACAATTATAATATTTACAGCAGCCCTCTGCTGGTTCCCTAAATATGGGATGCCAATCAGCCCCGGAAAAAAAATTAACATTAAATATTCAAGGAGAGCAGGAAACCCTCAATCAAAGTTGGAAAGATCATTCATCACTCAACTGTAATATCTGCTAGTGCTTTACGTGTGGTAGGCAGAACCATGAACTAAGTTTCAAATTCTTCTCTGCTGCTGACCAACTAGAGCTATAAACTTAAAAAATTACTGATTAAGCATTTGTTACTTTATATATCAAAGTTGGAAGAACTCTATATTACCAGCTTCCTTCAAATGCCTTGTTTTGCTTTAGTTTCTACTATCCTTACAGAATCTCTGATTATCTTGTATTTCTGTGATGATGTTTCCCCATACATGTTTTTCATAATTCATGTTCTTCCTGGTTTTGTGTCAACTTGACCCAAGCTAGAGTCATTTGGAAAGAGGAAACCTCAAAGGAAGGAGAAAAAAAAAAGCTGCACTAAAATTGGCCTGTTGTCAAATTCATAGTGTATATCCTTAATTAGTGATTGATATTGGAGGGGTAAGCCTATTGTAGGTGACTCCACCCCTGAACACTTGGTACTGAGTGCTATTAAGAAAGTAGTCTGAACTGAGCAAGTCATGAGAAACAGACCAATTCTCAGGACTCTGTGTCAATTCCTACCTCCAGGTTCCTATCTTAAACTACTGTTTGTCTTCCCTGGATGATAGATTATAAGCTATGAACTGAATGAAACCCTTTCCTCCTCATGTTGGTTTTATTCATGGTGCTTTATCACAGCAATAGAATCCTCAACTAAGATAATGTCCTCTCATGTTTCCCTTATACAGTCCTTATGTATCTGTGCAGGCAATCACATTTACATAATCTTCCTCCCTTATTTAGTACACTTTGTTTATATTTTACAAGTAGTACATTTCCATAGGGAAAAATACCAGATGCGATGAACTCACCTTCAGCTGGTACATGGGTGACTGTGTATTTTAAGGAAACAAAGAAAGACTAGATGGAAGAGTATAGCAGCCTAGAAGAAGTGGGAAACAAATACACAAATAGGAAGAGTGGAGACATGTGGATCTCAACCAGAACTTAGCTTGCACTTTTTATTTTACATAAGTTTCTAATTTCCTACAATGAGAAAGATTTTGCCCAAAGCAATCACTGAATTATTTTAGTAGCTGAGAGTTTCTCAAGCAAGAATGTTGAGGAGTGTTGGGAGCAGTGAGATCCCAGATCCTGAATTTCTTGTAATCCCCTGATCTGAATGCCTACAGCTGCTCTGAGCACGAGACCTTCAGGAGTTCCTGATGGCAGGAGAGTGGTTTCTGGTGGATTTGGCTGGAGCATGGCTATCTCTATATTCTGCCCCTGAACACAATAAAGGGGGCATTCTTGGGGAATTCAAGGATGACCCGTGTCGCTGTCTCTCTACCTGTTGTGTGACTGTGTATTTTAACCTCCAGCCCCCTTGCCCGAAGCTGGCGAACTGGGTGCCAGCGCACAGAGCGCAGACACAGGGGCGCGGTGCGGGGCAGAGGATACCTAAAATAATGCAAGGATTTGGTCTTCTTCAGCACCTAGAATTTGTGCTTAAGTGTGATTTATGCAATCTTCCATAGGCAAAGTATGAGGCTGATAGAAAAAGGGTTCAGAGATACCAGGAAGACCTTAATGAGGGAGGAACTGTTTGTCACACAACTTCTTACCTGGACGCGATCAGTATTTTGGCTGAGATCATTCTTTCCAAATTAACGATGGAAAATGTCTATCGTGGAATGTTACCTGAAATAAAACATTCTTCCAGTTGAGTAGTAGAAAGTGGAGCTCATGGTAGAAGAGTCCCAGCACTGCCAGTCTTTTCACAGATAGATTGGAGCACCTGAATGTTAGTGGAGCCCAAACTGGATTCACTATCTTTGATATCACACAAGTCTGTGTTATCCTTGCATTTCTGATCTTTTTTAGTGAAACATTTATTTACCTTTCAATCTAAACAATACTTTGGGATGCTTTCAGAATTATGGTTTTAATAATTTCTTACTGTTCATGAACACACACACACACACACACACATACCTCAAATACTCCCCTGCTTCTTGCTACTGACCTTTTACTATTTCAATAAATATTTACAGAAGAGATATTTAAGGTATATTTAGCTCACCCTATGCACAATTACATATAAAACAAATACATCCATTACTGAAGGCAAAAGTAAATAATCCTAAAGATTAAATTTCAAAAGACTTTAAATGAGCAAAATGATTAGATAACTAATTGCAATAAAAATAGTTTTTCTTATCCTCTTGGCTACATTCGTCATCTTTTTGGGATATAAATTCAATGTCACACTCTACCCCAGTGAATGATTGAACAAAAACAATTTAAAACACCAAGCAGTAATGCTTTTGCTGAAAACACTATTAATGTTCAGCTCTGTTAATCTTATGACAGGAACAGTGGCATACTTTGGTGATTTGAATACTGCAAGGAGGAATTACCTTTATGTTGTTTGTTTTTTTTTTATATACACATTGATTGGCAGTATTCTTCTGTAGGTTGACTGTGCTCTCTAAGACATTTTGAAATTTAATTGCAATTGAGACAGTGTAGATCATTAAATCATAAGGACTCCATCACAATGGGTAGAACACGTAATGGCCATGGGAGGGGAGATAGCATATCTGAATCCCCTCTTTCTCACATTCTCTTTCTATGGATAGCACTCAATCGTTACTCAGGAAGGAATCCCTAGATTGCACTCCCTAGTCTCTAGATCCAGGAGTCATATCTGCTGCTGTTGTTCATAGGATATGTAGTCTGTGTTTTTCTGTAACAGTCACAGGAAATTGATGAAAGGAGTACTTTAGTATGATGTGTTTAAAATTTATGCATCAATATTAATTACTGTGGAAAGGAAGAGACAGAAAAAGAATACAGAGAATAAATAGAAAAACATTATCCTATTTTTACTTTTTTTCCTAAATAAATAACTTTCCACCTATTTGAGGAGGTGTAGTTTTCTTTTGTTTTTGTTTGCTTTGTTTTATCTCTTTCTGTTCAATACAGTGCCCAGCTATCCTGTTGTGACCTTGCACTTATAACAATCTTCCTGCTTCAGCTTTCTAACACCTAAGATCATCACACTTAACTTAATTGTATTTTTTTTTACTTTATTCTTTTGTTCAAACTTTTATCTGAAACAAACAGGCTGAACTAGATGTGCTTTGACAATTAGAAGTCAGCCAACCCCAGTCGGTGGCTTTCTTCTCTCACACAGTCCTTCCAAACATATTTCTATCTGATTCTTCTCTTCTGAAAAATTTTTAATCAAACTTTGGAAAAGTGACTCCATTAAATATTCTCTGCCTTCCTTCCAAGTCCAGGGTATGCAAAGACAAAAAAGAGAGAAAAAGAAAACATGACCTTGAAATATGATGTTACCCTCGCTTCCTACTATACGGTATAGAACCTTAGTGCTGTAAGAACAGATGGCAGAATGATTACAGATGTGCAGATGTTTTATGGCATCAAATTCTCAGTGGAGAAGGTTGAGGTGATTGTTATATTAAAAATATGTTTTTTCTGCACAGAATATATTTAATAAAAACATGAGGTATCTAAATTTATTGGGCAGAGGGAGAGACATTTGAAATTTGACTATTGATTTGTTTACATTAAAATTAAAGTTATTAGTATAAATCATATTAATCCTAAATTAGTATAATAGAAGCTTCCCTGCAATAAAAAGAGCTTCCATCGTATTGCTACACGGCCTTATTTCTATGGGACTTTATTAGCAATGAATATCAAACAGGCTAAGAGATATAATATATTACTTAATGTGATATTGTGGAATGGAAAACATACTCCATGAATATGCAAACTCTATTTCCATATATAAAAAATAGCTCCATAAATATGTGTCCAGTAATACCAACATGGTAGCTGTTACACTGTATTTTCTTAGCAGAGTTTGTACCACACATACCTACAACAATTCTATATTCAAAGTCGATCTTTGTTTTTCAGGAAATGAAATAATGAAAAATTATACACTGGAAACATTTTATAGACAGGGCAATATGAAAGGTTTCATGGAAAGAGGAGGTTATGGGTAATAGGAAAAAGAAAAAAAGGAAAAAGTTGGCATTGAGAAAAAGAAGAACCCTAGAGAGAAAAGTTGTAGGTCTCCAGCTGACTATAAACTTTAAATCATCAACAATTCATTAACTTGGCATATGATATCTATTTAGTGAGCACTGAAAATACAGGTGACCAACCCAAATAAAGGGGGAAGTGTGTGGTCTCTCAGTGTCCTACTTCGCTTCTCTGATGCTGTGATAATCACTTCCCAACAACTTGGTGGCAAAGGAAAGGGTTTATTTGCCAGAATGATGACCTTTATTTTAGCAGTATGTTTCCTTTAAACTGATCCTCAAAATGACATCTACTAACATTTAAACTTTGCTACAAAGCTCATCAACACAGAACTTCCTATCCCTTTTTACTTTCCAAAGACAAAAATAGGAGGAAGACAGAGCTAATGTCTCAGGAAATAAAATCAAGCAGCTTTCCTCGCACGGGAGGGTGAAGTGTCTTATCAGTCCAATCACTTTGTGCTCCTCAGTGTGGGAAATTAGAGGGCTGATGAGATGCCACAAGATTCTCCATTCTCTCCCCCCTGAACAGAAAGCCATGTTTCCACTATTAATTAGGTAATCTGTTGATGGCATTCAGAATTCAGCAAGGGGCAAGACTTAACACTATGTGTACCAGCACTTCTAGAATTATTTCAAAAAGATATTCATGCAAATACTCATATTGCATTATGCATTTTCTAGGACTGTTATTAATGATATTTGCAATCCAGTTGCCAAAGATTTATTATTATCACCTAGAGAAAAAGAGTTCAGAGTTGTAAATAAGAGATGGGGTAGAACTTTCTAACGTGTGCTGTGCAGAACATTATAGATATATAGTTTTATGAGCTGAGAAATTCATTAGTATAGAATATTTAAGGAATACAGAAAAGACAGAATAAAACAAGGCAAAAAACATGCTCATGCCATACACATATGTGGCTGGTTGAGAATGGGTTAGATTTTGTTGTCATGAAGGCCAGGTTCTATTATTATAAGGGAAGACATGGAACTTGCATTACAGGGCAGCTCTATAAAATCCCAGCTGAAGCAAATAGCATGAAAATTATGCCTGGTTTGTTGAGTACAGAATAGACAAACAAAGAAGGAAAACACATAGCCATTGTTTTTCACACATGATTGTTAAACTTCACAGCTGCTCATTCTGTTTGTCGTCCCACCCATTCAAAAGCTAGTACTGCTTTGCTTCTGATTGTCTATCAATATTGCAGCATTTTGAGATGTCTGTATCATGGGACGACCAAAGATATTAGCAGCGGCAGAATGAATCCAGACATAGCCTGTAAGACAAACTGCCTGTGCCACAGAGGGCAGAGTCTGGAAAGTGACTCTGACCCCTTAGAGGAGCACAGAAGATTGTGAGTAAATCCCAAGCATTGCTCATTGATTTATTTCCATTGTTGGAATTTGGTTTCGCTTCAATTTGATTGTGACTGTTCTCTTATATTTCCCACTTAGAATAAGAGGATAATTTAATTTTTTTATTTTATAGGAACCCCATCTTGAAAGACAATGAACTCTTAGTAAAATTTTGGAACTTTTTGTAGACTTTGGATTTTAGAAAAGACATGAATTTTAATATTAGAGAGACTGAAATTTAAAAATATTTGAATTTGTAAGACTACAGGATCTTTTAAGTTTGTAAAAAGTCTTACATTGTGATGTTAATGTTGATGTGAAGTTTTGGAGATGAACTAGAAAGGACAGTTATGGTTTAACAGTGATGTAATTATATGTCATGTTTACAAGTGGTCAATTCTACTAGCTAGTTTTATGTAAACTTGACATAAGTTGTAGTCATCTGAGTGATATTTGAGTGAGGAGACAGAACCTCAACTGCAAAGCTGCCTCTATAAGATCCACCTCTAAGTAAGTTCCAGGGCATTTTCTTAAACAGTGATTTATGGGGAGTTCCCACTTCCATGCCATTGTGAATGGTGCCATCTCTGGGTTGGTGGTACTTGGTACTATGAGAAAGTAGACTCACGAAGCCACAAGAGAGCAATCCCATAAGACATATTGCTATATAGCTTCTTCTTCAGTTTCTGCCTTTAGGTTCCTATCTGAATTGAGTTCCTGCCTTCACTTCCCTCAGTTGACCGTGTTTCAGGATATACAAACCAAACAAACCCTTTTCTTCCTAAGTTGCTTTTGGTCATAGTTTTTTATCACAGTAATAGTCACCATAAATAACATAGAAGTTAGTTGGTACCAGGGAGCAAGGAATTGCTGGTACAGACCTGACCATACTGCTGCTGCTGCTGCTTCTTCTCCTCTTGACATTGGGACTTTAGATTAGGAAAGTGGTTGAATATTGTAATAATTGTCTAATGAGCCATCCAGGTAGGATACTAGAAGACAATAATACTAAAAGTGATGAAGATTGTGGAGGGATAGCTCAGGAAGTTACAGAGAGGAGCAATAATATTAGTAACTAGATAACATAGTATTCTTGTGATTATTTTGGCAAGGGATGTCATTTCCTTTTGTCATTTCTAAAAAAAGAAAAAAAAACAAAAGGAAAATCAAGCAAACAAAAACCCTGCCTGAGGCTAAATGTGAGTTTTGAACTAATATTATTGATAAAGGAAACTTCAAAATAGCCAAATATTGACTCAATCATGTAGTATGTGTTTCCCTGAGGACTATGACATATCTAATTTTAAGTCTTTGCCTTATTGACAGTTTCAGGAATGGATTTAATGTCATGGAGCAGTCTTTAAATTAAATTTGCATAAAGTGGTTGGTTATTCTCATAGCATTTAGGTCACTATTATACCAGTGGATTTATCTTTCTGGCTGGTGGCTAGTTCAGCTTACAGGGTTTATTGCTGGGTTAGATTCTTGATATATTTTCTCTCAGTATGTATCAGATTTTCCAGCACTATTGAAGGCTAGCTAGCTAGGAGGAATAAGCTACCAATTGAACATCAGCTATATTTCCACATGTTCTATGACACAGGTATGTGCTGTCTTCAGCAATAAGTTCTTACCATCGAGTTGTGGTGGGAAACAAGTTGTATTAGCTTATGCTTGCAGAGTGTATAGAATTCCATTGATTATCAATTCAAAAGATTTAATATATTCCAGGTGCTATAAATTTTATTAGGCAGTTTCAATCTATTTGGTGGTCAGTTTTAATTCTTTAAATTTCTTTAAATTTTAAATTTAAGATGCAAATATGACTGTTCAAAAAATTTTTCTTGTGTCCAAGTTTTTTTGTTTAGCATAAGGTCTTCAAGTTTCATGCATATTGAATCAAATAGCAGATTTTCGTTTTTAAAAAAAAAACAGAATAATATTCCTATGGTGTGTGTGTGTGTGTGTGTGTGTGTGTGTGTAAGGTGCATGCATCACATCTTTCTTACATATTAATATATTGAAGGATAATTTTATTGCTTCATAGGGCAAGAATACACATCATTTTTTTTCTTCATAATATAGACTGGTTTCCATATGGAATGCCATGTTCTCTTTCTTTCTTGTTTCTTGAGAGAATGCAAGAGTGTCATTCATGGCTTCCTGGGAAAGTTGGGCATTTTGAAATAAATTTTAACGGTGAAGCTGGGAATTGATATTACAATCAGAATGTGGAAGAGTCAATGAATGTAGAGATTTTAAAAAGCAAGCTTGTGATATATACTTTTTCATTCGATATAATAAGAATCCGTGACATATACATTATGAAGCCAATGGTTTAAAGTTGAGGTTTTATTAAATAATGATCAATGGAGAAAACCTACTTAAAAAAAAACGAGAGAGATAGAGAGATTTCAGCAGAGAGGTGAAAGAAACCACACACACATAAACACACACACAAGCCACAATGAGAAGTAGCTGCGGAAAGAACTGCTAAGAGTGGACATGAATGTGAAAGCTTTAAAAGACCTCTTTCATGTCATTTTGATATAAATCTTTAGGAGTGATCACTGAAATTGCAAATTGTGCAGCAGGTGTTAAATTGTATTTTTTAAAAATCTTAAATTTTATATAATGCATCCTATCTTCATTGGAATAATAGATCAGATGGGTGAGAACATTTTATTTTTTAAAAATGTTCACTCTTGTTTGTACGAATGGGTTTAGCAAACTTGTGCACTACTTAATGCAAGCTGAAATATGCTTACAATTAAAAGACGGAACAGCTGTGGTCTTTGCTCTTGTCTTATGAAGGGAAGTTCTTCATTTTCCAGGGTCTGGATTTAGTCTTAACCCTCATGGAAAAGAAACACTGTGAATGTGGCTATAATTTCCAGGAGTACACAGGCTCCTAAGGGTTAAAGTGCATTCTGCAGTGTGACTTAAGAGGAGATTGCCCTGTTTCTGAGTAGATGAGTACATTTTCTGACTTGATCCGCTTATGACAAAACAGCAATTTAATCAATTCAGCTAAGTGTTAGCTTCAAAATGTTGATGGCACTGAATCTGCAGGCTGCTTGTCACTGACAATACCTGAAATGGGGCACTGTAAACATTGCAGCTGGGAGATTCCCGCAACAGCTGCTGGGCCATACTGTAAATGTCTAGTTCTCAGGGGAGGGCTTCCTGTCTGACAGTTTTACAATGTTTCTGTCTTCAGGGGCAGAGACCAGATTTCCTTAGAAAATCGCAACAGGGACAATTGTGGTTCTCTGGCAGTAGCATAAATTATATACATGCTTACAATTTACATTCAACTTTGAAAGTGAAAGGCATTCTTTCTTTGAAATGCATTATTTCAGCAGGACGGCTACCAAGTAAATGCCAAATGTTATTTTTCTGTGTATTTACAGCCTCCAAACTGGTAGCTGAAATGCAGCATCCTGTGCTCTGCCCTGCAGGATAAGTACAGTCTGGCTACTTCTCCTTTGTCTTTCAGCATCGTTTCTGTACACTTAGTAATTTCTACAGGCTGTGACTACCGTATTAAACTTTGTAGTCATTTCTCCCACAAATTACTTATTAGAGCACTATTTGTTTATGGGGGGAAAACTCACATATTTTCCAATAATCTCCTTGAGACAAGTCCTACTGAGCTCCCCGAGTCTTTAGTGTTCCACACAGAAGAATGTTTGAAAGATTCTGAATATTAATGGGCTTTAGATGCAATACTAAGAGAGCCACAGTATTTTAAGTAGAACTTGTGTGGGAATGGTTTTGAAAGTCAATGGAAAACAAGGTTTATATACACAGAAAACATTTTTTTTCTTAAATACTGGAAACAGAACTTGTTATAAAGCACAATATTATTGCCTATGAACTTGTAGATTTTTGTGATATCTGACCAATTCAAAACTATGGGGTTTTTATTTGTAGACATTTCCCACCTGGATATCTTTGCAAAGAATCATTTCCTAAGAAGACATTTGTACTGGCTGTACCAAACCCTTGGGCACAGTGTACTGCTGAAATACTAGATAGTCTTATTTTTGTTTTTGAATTTTTTTTAAATTAGGGTACAAAGGAAGCATAGCTAGTCTCTGGTGTGTGAGGATTGTAGCAGCCTTACAACATCAGAAACTTTGTTTCTTTCTGAACAGGATCCTCTAAGTATGCTCTGAATATTTCTGAAAAAAGATTTGAAGTCTTATGAAAATATCTTGGAAAATTCCCTTAGTTCTTCAGATGACTTGACCATGGACCATTTGCATTTTTATCCCAAGACTGGCCTTGGATCACAGGATCATTCTTTCATGGAAAACACACTGACATATGAATAAGTTGAAACATAACGGAGGGCTTATTTTAGCTCGTGAGCTGAGGTACATCATGCCAAGGAAGGTATGGTCTCAGGATGTGATGGTGGTATTAGTCTACTCTCAGAATGCAAAGAGTGATAGAAGCTACATAGCTTGCTTTGAGTCTACCTGGTAATCTAGCCACGGGTTGCTGCCTCACACTCAGAGATGTCTTCCTGCTTCAGTGGAACCTTTTTAGAAATGATGTCACAGATATTCCTGGAACTGAGTTTTCCAGGTGATTCTCAATCTTGCCAATCTGAAAGTTGTGAGCAAGCATCATGCCTCCTGAAAAGGCTATCTTCTACTCTCCATATACTCTCTAAACTATGTTCGAAAACTGAATATGTAGTTCTTTAATCTCTCTCTGATCTTTTAAATAAAAGAAAATAATGGCATATTCCCACACATTTGTCTTTTACTTGAAAGACCTATTACAGGTCGCAAAAGTCCTTCTGCATATTCGCACCCCTCAAAATTCCTCAAAGCAGAAGTCTTCCTAAATTTTCTGCAACCTTATAGAGTATTTTCATGGTTTTCTTATTCTAAGTGTTGGCTAGTCCTTGACCTATTAAATTCTGAAAAATATCACCATAGCGCTCTTCTTGCTGCTTTGTGCTCCTAAAATATATGATATACATTCTAAATTTTATTATATTGAACTTGATTTCACATAGTACTTCACACAGCCCATGATGGAGTGTTTACTTATACACTAAAATTCAAAATTTCCATTTACTTGCTACTTTTGTCCAACCATCTAATCCTATAATCTGTGAAATAAAGCAACCTCCTTAGGAGCCACATGTATTGTGGGTTATGAATTTTTGATCTTGTACAATGCGGAACTGCTTATTTTTACAACATAACATCAGTAGTCTCAGAGACTAAGCCTTGCCATGGCGCATAGACACAATTGAAGTGAGCTGACTCAGATTTGTTTGGACATTAACTAGGAACTCAGTAGAGTCTGTAAACTAGAGTATTTGAGAACGTATTGTGGACTCCTCAGGAAAGTTGGATTTCTTAGTTGGTTCTACAAGCAAGTTCCTTAGTATCTTCATGAAGCTTTTGCAGTCCAGCCACTGAAATTTTACGGTATCGTTTCCACTGTGTTCTGTAGGGCAAATCATCCCAGATCTAACTGAAACCAAGGAAGAAACAAAACTGAGGATATCACTAAGAACAGTGCTAAAATGACAATATCTATCGTTGTAATCTACATTTCACCAATTAGCCACCAACATATTCTGTTTTGTGATAGTACACTTTTATTTTAAAAGCTGCCTAATGTGTTATTAAGTGATACGTCCAACTATCTTTTAAAAATCTATTTAAATTTTGCATAAAATAGAGTTTAAAATGACTCTTTTCATGAACAACCACCTATATTTCTAACATTTCTTACTGCTCTAGATCACAGTAGTTATTGTAAATATGATTAATGTGAGTTTCAGGGAAGTTAAGTTCAGACCCCGGCTACATAATACATTTTATGAAGTGCTAAGATTAAAATTCACATTTTAACTGTATTCAGGGTTCCTTCTATTCAAGTAAATAGCTTCTCATTTGGGTTACTTATTAGAATATTTTCTTACAAAAATATATTCTAAAAACACCGGGTAAATGAATAAATTTCAAAGTGATTTCATATGAATACATCAAATTGGATTATAAGACATTAAAATGAAGCAAATTACATTGAATTAGCAATATGTTAAACAACTTTCTGCCACTGTGTGAAACAACAGAGACATAACCAAACCGAGGTATATTGTTTTATATTGTGGTTTTAGGCGTTTTGCTTCATGACTGACTGGTTCAATTGTATTTGAGTATGTGGCCAGGCAAAGCATCATGAAGGGCATTACTTGGAACAAAGACTTTCACCTCGTTTTGTCTAGGAACTAAATATGAGAGGCGACAGCCTTGGGAGAGAGAATGGGGCCATGATCCCAACATCTTCTTCATAGCCACACTTAGAGTGAATTTATTTCTCTTTGCTAAGCCTCATCTCCTGAAGGTTCTACTAATTCCCAAGAGTGCTGTAGACTGGTAAATGTATCTTCACCACATGACCATAATAGTAGTGAAAGTCTTGGATATTTACAACAACAAAATCAAGATGCCTTGTTTGATTTGTTTTTTCAATCTTTTAAGAATCATTTACGAAAAAGAACTACTCACTAGTTATTAAATTCTATAATATAGACAATTAATAGATCCAAAATTAGTATTGAGTAAGAAGATCAGATATTGCTATCACTGCCTTTTACCTTCAACTCCAGCTTAATCTGCCATAAAGCATGATCTGCCGACAGAAAATTTTTGGTTGAATAAAATGAAAATGAAGAAAAGAAACACACTGAGGCTTTTATTAATTGTAAACTGAGCCTATTGGCTCAGGATTATTGCTAACTACCTCTTACAACTTAAATTAACCTATAATTCTTATCTATGTCTAGTCATGTGGTTTGGTGACTTTTCTCAGTAAGGCATTGTCATCTTGCTTCCTCTGTGTCTGGTTGATGACTGGCTCTCTGCCTTGCCTCTTCCCACAGTTCCCTTAGTCTGGTCGCTTGCCTATACTTCTGGCCACACTACTGGTCAATTAGTGTTTTATTAAACTAATACAAGTTACAAATCTTTACACAGTACAAAAGCATTATCCTATAGCATTTCCCTCCCTTTTTTCTTTTCAAAACCAAAACCTTAAATCTAATCTCCTTTCTTTAGCTTTTTTTTTACCTGACCATTGTTTATAACAACTTGTAATAAGCACTATAAACAAAAGAAATTCACAATCCATTTATTTTGGAGCTGTGGCTTTGCTCTCCACCAACAGAGCCTACTGGAGAAGAGATGGTTACCAAGAAGCTGTTCTTGATTCTGTTCTTATCTTCCTGGAATCCTCTTTTTTTTTTGTAAAGCTTTCTCAGTCTTTATGTGGAAATTCTTGCCAAATGTTTGGGTACCATTTGTTGACAGAAGTTTCTATTCCACCCAGTCCTGTAGCCATTCAGTCCCAAATAAATATGCAGAGACTTATATTGATTATAATTAACTATAATTGTATGTCTGGATGGTGACTGCATTTTTTCCTGCCGTTCCTCTTCCCAGAATTCTCCTACTTTTATTGTGCCACCTATACTTCCTACCTGGCCAATCAGCGTTTTATTAAACTAAAATGAGTGACAAATCTTTACAGTGTACAGGAGTTTTATCCCACAGCTTTTCTCTTTCCTGCTGAACAATCTTGCCAATTCTAAACAACATCCTTTATGAGGTTGATTTTTTTTTCTTCTAAAGTAACTTATTTTTTCCTCTATCTTGGCTCTTTACAAATGAAATGAAACGTAGTATTATTCAGGAATGAAGACAGCTGTAGTCCTAGGGCTGGATTTGACACTGTCTATGTCAAGAGAGGCAGCGATCCTCTTCAGGCCTTTGATGGCAGGGGCAGATTTACCACTGCTTTTTCAGAGCCAGATCCTGTCTTGTCTACTTGGCAGAGGGGAGGAGAGACCCAGGAAGGGCTGCCAGATCTTTAACCAGATACAGAAGAGAGACCCTTAAGGACTAGTAGACTCAGTTTGCTAGATTTATGCACACGTTTATGGCAGACATTGTATTGTCCTCAATAAGCCCAGTTGGATAATGGCATTTTTTTCATGCAAGACTAGTCAGAGCCAAGGATAAATACTGATAGGACAGACCTATACACAAGCCACAAGCATATGCTCACACATACACATAAACACACATGTACATACTCATATACACATAATCACACGTGCACATACAAACTACACTCACCCACACATGCACATACAGACATACGTGTACACACAAATAGACATATACTCACATATAAAACATATATACACACATGCACACACAGATGGCATACACATACATTTAAGAACACACACACATGTATACTCACATATTCACATGCATACACACAGAGAAATTTGCACATGCACACACAAACACAAAAAAACACACATACATGGATTTAAACAAGACCTAAGCAAAAAAAAATCAGCTTTAGTCTTAATTGTTATCAGCAGAATGCTATTTAGGTAATCGTACCTCCTGAGCCCTTCTTTTATATCTCATTTCTTTTTTCTTTACTTTCCCCCCTTTCTTTCCTAATTATTCCCCACTCAAATATCCCCCCACTGGCTTTAATTAGACTTTCTCTACTCTCAACTTGTTTTCCAGACAGGTTTTCTTTCACATTCACAGTCCAGCCCAGATTTTGGTGTCCAGGCTGTCAAGGTCATCCGGGAAGTTTGCTGGATCCCTCTCCCGTGGGATTTTCTCTCATCCTCACTCTGATTTCTGTGATTAGTCAAAAAGATTGCAGACTCAAGGAGATTCTCTCTTTCCTGAGATTAGAGAGACTGCTGCTGTGCACACGGGTTGTCCCTTGTCACTTTCTCTCCCCGTTCTCCTTCTGATTGAAATGTAGTTCCCTTACATTTTGTTTTCACAAAAATCTGTTTAATCTCATATTTGGTTCTGGGGTCTTTGAGCTCAGGTAGGAAATAACTGCAGCTAGCCCTGGGATACTGGGCAAGATACTCAGAAAATAAGAGTTGTTTTTATTATTGGCACCCTGCAGTTTTCTACTTGTTTATACTCATTATAATGAAACAATCACGAAGCTATTGCCAAGGTCAAGAAAGGTGTTCCATTACAAAAACTACAGTCTTTGGTTTTATGTTCCTCATCAAGTGAAATCTTTTAAGGTTAAATTCTAATGGATATCTTTTCCTAAGTAGTCCATTTTTCACTCAGAGCGCTGAAGACTGAAGACAAGTATCTTTAGGGGGAAATCTTATTTGCCAAATGAGCAAGGCCTCTAGCAGAATTTTTGAAGGACATCCTATATAGCAGGAAAGACTGTCAAATATGATGAAAACCATAAATATGGAAAAAAAAACCATAAAGATTCTTTTCCATGGTTAATATTTGGAAAAAGAAAGACGGAAGGATCTGGACAATAGAACAAAAGAATGCTAAGAAAGGGCTTGTTTGGAGACTTTTATTCAGTTGGTGTTTTAATTAAGAAACTCTAAGTCATTATCACCCACGATTTCTTGACTTTTTCTCGTTACTAATTTCTACAAGTTTATATCTGTTTCATTTTTTCTCACCTCCCTGATCTTTTACTAAGGCTTTGTTTTCAGAAAAAACTTATAATCTATTAATTCTTAGTTGGTAGAACTAAATTATAACAGAAAAAATATTTCAGGCTACATTTGTTTTCAAATTGCTGAAACAAATCATACTAAGTCCATATAGATTACAGGTCATTCCTAGTTTACAAACTGGGATGGTATTAGATGAAGAAATATGGTGTCTGCCCACAGATGTTGCTTTGAGGGCATCATTGAGAAGACACTGTGGAAAAAAAAGAAGGGTTACTGCAAATGTAGTTGACAATAGAATCAAAAAGAGAAGCCCCAAAGATGTTTGTATTTCAGTTCACCCCCAGTCTCCCAGAAGGGTGGAATACAGGCTGAAAAACTTTAGATTTTCATTAACTGGAACTGGAAAAGCAATATCCTGCCATGGTGTCTTGGATTTTCAAAGTTCTGAAGCAAATCATGTGACGTCATAAACTTACCCTTGAACAGATAGTGGCTAATTCGGCTATGGGGTTGTAGAATCCTTGTTATTTCTTTTTAAGCATGAATTTGTTTATTTCCTTCCTACAATACAGGTGACAGGAGAGAGACCCTAAAGTAAACCAAAGAAATAAATGTAAAACACTTCTCAGAAGACTAACTTAGCTCTTAGCCTTTTCCATTAAGAATTCTCCCTCCTCCCACATTCTTTTGTCCAGGCTGCTGTTAACCACACATAAATACAATCCTTACTCGGCCTATGAGGTGTTGGATGACAAGTGTTTGACACTATTCTCAGCCAAGCAAATCTTTAAATCTACTGTTTTTATAAATCATGATTTATCAACTTTGATTTTTTTTTCCTTTTCCTGGAAATATTTATTTTCTCACATAGTATAGTCTGATTAAGGTTTCCCTTGCCTCTACTCCCCCCAGTTCCTCTCTACCATTTCTCCCCTCTGGATCCACCTCTTTTCTGTCTCCCATTAGAAAATAAACAAAATAAAACAAAAAAGAAATCTGTGTGGTGGTGGCACATGCCTTTAATCCCAGCTTTCGGGAGGCAGAGGTGGGAGAATCTTCATGACTTTGACACTAGCCTGGTCTACAAAGTGAGTTCCAGGACAGCCATGATGGTTACACAGAGAAACCCTGTCTTGAGAAACAAAAAACAAAAAGAAAAACAAAACAAAACAAAAAAAACCAACCCGCCCAAAAAAATGGAAAATAACAAAAGAAGATAATAAATAGGCTAATAATAGATAATAATAAAACAAAATAGACAAAACAAACAAATAGCAGGGAAAGGGCCTAAGAAAAGCCACAAGAAACAGCTATAGATACAGAGGACCACTTGTCCAAATACTCAGGAAGTCCATAGAAACACAAAACTACAAGCCATAATAGATGCAAAGGACTTGTAAGGTACAAAATTCAAAAGTACAAGCACAACATTATGAGACAAGGCACCTCCAAAGACACTGTTGACTTCGGTTTGTTTGGGCCATCTACTGCTGAGCAAATGTCCTATCCTCAAGAGTAGTTTTTATTTCAGTGAAACTCCCTTAGAGAAAACTAAATTTTCCTTTGGAAGTAATTATCAATTGGAAACAGTTTCTACATTATGGATGTTTCCATGTCTTTCACATCCAGTTTAGACCTGTGCAGGTCCTGTTTATGCTGCCTCAATGTCTGTAAGCTCACGTGTATTGATTCGGCTGATTTAGAGGGCCTTACTTCCTTGGTATCCTCCATCTCCCTGGATCTTGCACTCTTTCTGCCTCATCTTTCACCGTGATCCTTCAGAGGGATTTGACGGAAACCTCACATTTAGGTGTGAGTGTTCCAAGTTCTCTCATTCACATATAATATCTCGTGGTGGCTCTCTACATGTTTTGTTTTCATCTGCAGGAAGAAGCTACACTGTTGATGTCTGAGCAAAGTAGTGATCTATAGGTCTGCATTTATTTCTGTATAGACTAATGCCATTAGGAGTCATTTTATTGCTACTTTATTTTAGTAGAACGGTAATGTTTTATTTTACCCTAGTTCTCTGGACTGTCTATTCTCAAATTCTTGGTCATTCAAGCAGTGTAGGATATGGGTTCATCTCATGTAGAGGGCCTTAAGTCAAATCAAATGGATTGGTTATGCTTGTGAGCACTGTACCGCCACTGTACTATATAGAAACCTATACAAATATTTGTATTCTATCAATTATTAACTCTTAAGTTAAATAGCTTCTGTTGTTCCCCAACATTTGATGGTGATATTTGTTCTGTGATTGATTTGTGATCTCATTTAGCTTCCCCATTACAATTGGGGTTTCCTAAAAATGTACATTTGATGCTTAAGTTTGACAGTTATGTTGAGCAGCTCAAAAACCGTATCAATTCTGAGAGCCTGTGTTTCTAGCACAAACTCTGTGATGTCATTGTAGCAGGACTCTTAAGCCACCTTCATTTTCAGTAAGACATAGCTTTATTACTGTATGATCTGTACACAGAATACTCTGTCTGAAAACATCAACTGTTGCTTTTTTACTTTTCTGGGTAACAGCTGTTTATTTTTTAATGCAGACAACTGTGGGCCCTGCGTGACTCCATAGCCTACAACAGCTTTTGTCTTCCTCATAAAATTGACTCTTTTCCCTCTGGAGATTCAGATGACAAAATCCCATAAGGTAAAAACAGTGAGGTTTCAGAAATATGGTAATTTTTAAGCATTGCATTTTTGCTTTCCTGGCCTGGCGCATTGAAACCATCTGGCTATCTGCTTGCTTCTGCTCTTGCTAAAGATTATACTCAAACTTAGCTTTAGTGGGTGTACAGCTGACCACCTATTTACATCTCAAGACACAAATCTTTCTTCCTGTTAAGACTGTGTGATATTGTGGGCTCATCTACTAAAATGTTAGCGTGTGATGGACATACCTTTACTTTCTAGTACCCTCTGGTCTAGATCAGACAGATGTGTATATATTGATATCTTTTCCTTTATCAGTACTGGAAGAATGTTGCCACGTAGCTTGATTCCTTTTAGAGTTGGCCAAACAAAATTCTATGCTTAGAATTTGAGAGAAAAACTTGTTTGAGTTAAAGGTAAAATACAGTTTGAATAAATTGATTCTATTAGAGATACAAATAATATTAACAACTTTTAAAAATGCAAAAGCAAACATCCATTTAAATCAATTTTAATAAGAAAAACCTTCGTTTGTAAATTTTTCTCACTTATTCCCCTCATTTCATTTTTCACTCTTCCTAGGCTAACATTTTGTCAGCCAATTATCATCTATGTATAATAACTTAGCCATTATTTTATTATTATTTAATTAGTTTTTATATAGCTGAGACAGTGTCTTGCTACATATTTCTTACTTGCTTAGAACTAACTGTAGTTTAGGATGATAGTGAATTCCCTTCATCCATCCTGCTTCAGGATCCCCATTGCAAGCATTGCAGAATCAGCTCAAGGATTTTGTCACATCCATTGACAGTAATGGGATTTCCTTTCTGTCTCCAAAATAAAGTTTACTTGTATTTTAGAATGGTGCCTAACACCAATCCCTTTAATTCACTGAAAATAAGAATTCAAAAGTTTGTGCATGTGCCTGTGAGTCTGTGTGTTCATGTAGAAACAAAGAAATGTGTAAGCCGGTTTGACTAAGGGTGATACAATAATCAGGAGAAATTTAAGCTTTGCCTCAAAGTTCTCTGCCCTAAAGGAAGAGACATATTAAAAGAAAGTACAGAAAAAAATAACAATGAAAGTTTTTATAAATATGAATGTATATATTAACATACTTTAAGATAATATGTACATTTGATATGGTGTTGCTCACCATCAGTATATACTCAGAGTCTGCCTTGATGAAGGGGTGGTCCATGGCAGGCATCACAAAATAGAACAAAAGCTAAACAAAATTCGATGAGTAAGGCACAAATACTGTAAAAAAAGTGACAAACAAAAGGTGAGTGTAAAGCTATGTAAAAAGCAACAGCAATCAAACTTTGAGTGGAAGGGATTAGATTTCATAATCAATAGGAAGTACTGGAAAACTGATCTATACTTTACTTAATACCCATTTAATTTGAAATGGTCAAATCTTAAACATCCATCTCCTGAGACTGACAGTTGTAAATAGTATTGCAAATTCTGTCTATATTGAAGTACAGATAATTGTGGAAGAGTTCCAAAGTAAAGTGTATTGAACATAGATGAGAATTTAAGTAAATATAAAAGTGATGTGTACACCATAATTTGAGACGATCAGATTTGACAAAGAGCAGAGAATATGAACAGAGAGAATGACACAGAATGAACTTCTAAATTATCTTTAAATAGTTGAGCCAATAATTGACCTTTGGGATATAGAAGATGAGATACATACTGTGTCAGAGATATGAGGAGAATTCTTTGAAAAACTATTAAGCATGTTGTTTGATCATGAAAGTAGATACGTGGGGATTGGAGAGTTGGCTCGCTATTAAGAGCGCTTGTTGCTTTTTACAAGGATCCAGTACCTATCTGGTGACTCACAGCTATCTGTAACTCTAGTTCCAGGGATCCAAAGCCTTTTTCTGTCCTCCACAAGCACAGAGGGCACAAGGCACACACATACATTCAGCTGAAACAGATACACACGGAAAATATTTTTTAAAAAACTGAAAAGTTGACATGTTTCAGGAAGTGAGTTAAGATGAAGCATAAAATACTGTTTATATTTGTGATTGCTAAGGGGAAATTTACCTATTTAACTACGATCATCTGCTCTCTGTTTTCCTGCAGTTTATCTAGCACCCATCTCTCTGCTTATCATCTTTAAGCACTGGAAAATCAGAATAGTTGTGGCTGGGACACTGTACATTGACACACACATATATCCTATGTATCCTCTTCAAAGTCTATGTTTATTGTTTGTAACTTTTTAATACGAACTTGTTCTTTTCTCTTTTTCTCGTGATAATCTCTCTGTTTTATGAAGAGTGATATTAATAAAGCCACACTGAAAGAACTGAACAAAAATTCTACCTCTAACATCTTCAGGCTTTCAAAGATTAAGCAACTTTCATTTCCTGTTGCCCAGACAGAACGTATTCTCATAAGTTTCAATCTTGAAGAGGAACTATCAATTTGCCAGCTCCTTTGTAAGTGCAATTCTCTTTCTGAGGGCCTATATTAGATCCATCTTTTAAGGAATAGTTACATGTTCCTGAAGAAAAGATCTCTGACCAATCGCAGATGTTTGCCCACAGAACTCTATAGTCATTGTGATATTGTTCAGAATATATTTTTGAAAAGTTTATCAATTCCTCAAATTTCAGAACTGAGTTACCCTTTAACAGTGTGCTTACATCAGAGATTACAGAAATTACAGTAAACTTCATCCAAATTCCCAAGAAAGAATGCAGTCAAGATTTAATAAATGCATAAAGCTTTTTTATCTGGCTAAATTTAATTATATGGTTTGTGAAAACATTCAATTTTATGAAGGGGAAAATAGGATACCTCACAATAAAATGAACATTGGTGTCAAAGTGTTCAAATTTTCAGGTTTATTGTACTTCAAAATAGCTTCACTTTATCATCACTCAACTGCAAACACATCAAGTCCATCTAGGAATTAATATATAGTATAAAGAATGCCAACATGAAGTACCCCTTCTTTCTATTTCAGAGACATGGGGAATGAAAGGGTGTGTGAGTTATCCTGTGAGATATCCTGTAATCCTTAGAATAATAGACTAATATCATTTAAGATCTGGGTCTGAGAGGGTAGACATTCTAATTTACAAAACCTGAAATTTGCATTTCAACCCTCTGATCTTTTCCTTCTATCTCTTTTCCCTTCTAATCTGTTTCTCTGATATTGGACATCATTTCACCATATCTTCAGAAATAAATAAACTAATCTTAAAAAACTAATTTGCCACCTTTACATGATACAAAATATTAATGATAACAGCTACATACAGTATTTCAGACACTATATGCAAATTTCCTACCAGATTGGATAAGAGTTAATGATACACAGTTGGATGTATTTACCAGAGATCCAGAAAATTTCTTGATTATCCACTATCTTCACTTGATGCAGACTGCGAAATCAAAGTTGCAGGCCAAATCAAATCACTGAAATTAAGAGACATAAGCAGAAAATGGACACAACTATGTTTCTGTTTGTGTGCTATGAAACGGACTTGAGTGACACTGTTTTCCCAGGTGTTTATCAGACACAGCTGGAATGCCATCTGTGAGCCTTGTGCCCAGGCCTTTGCTATTTGGGTTACAGAAGCATCAACTGTCTTTGTTTTTCTTTATAAAGAAGTATAGCATTATTTCAAAAAAAATCCCCACCCCACACACTTGTTCTACATGCCATTGATAATTTTGAGTTTTTGGAAAATATTGTTACTGTATTTTATCTTAGTTTCCTAGCTGATATAGGGAAAGAGTAGATAATTTTGTTAACATGATGATGCTGTTATAAAAAATTAAGTGTGTCATCTACGAAAGCACTTGGTATACTGATATTCATGTGGTCATCATCCAATGTGCATTGTTATGTGTGTGGATTATTCTTTAAGGGTCTTTCATGCACCTGTAAAATGGAGCTTTGCTATGGGTTTCTGAAATCCCATTGGATGGAAGATGGTGACTTGGGAGAATGAAAGGTATTAGCATGTAATGAATTTTTGTGAAACAGCATTTGGTTAATACAGGAAAATCAGTTAATGATTTTTAAATTAAGCTTAAATTCACATTAGATAGCGTAAATTCTTCACTGCTGAAGTGTTTATCTTGCTAAGAGAAAGACAAACGTTCAGGTAGCACTGCGAAAAATTAAAATGATTCTGAATATTTTTTTCTTTTATAAATATACAGATTTATTCACTGTTTTCATAATCCTTTTGTTGTTTTCTTGAAATTTTATCCTTTTGTGACACTTTTATCATTAATTTTTAGTATAACTTTTATTACTTTAAGAAGTGTATACAAGCATTCAATTCACCATCTTCCATTCAATGGGGATTTCAGGCTACAAGTTATTATCAGTCATAGTAAAAAAAAAAAAAAAAAAAAAAAGCTAAGCCAGGTGGTGGTGGTGCACGCCTTTAATCCCAGCACTCGGGAGGCAGAGGCAAGCAGATCTTTGTGATTTCGAGACCAGCCTGGTCTACAAGAGTGAGTTCCAGGACAGGCTCCAAAACCACAGAGAAACCCTGTCTCGAAAAACAAAACAAAACAAAAAAAACAGAAACAAAAACAAAAAAAAAGCTAAATGGAGAAGATAAATTCAAAGATCTCATTCTAAAAAAAAGAAAAATATAATATAGACATGATAAGAGGGTAATTTTTTAATCTAGTTTAATACTAAAAACAACTATTAATTTCAAAATATTTTGGTATGGATTTTGGTCTATTCATACAAATTTATAGTTATTGTTGCTACATTATATATTTATTTCTACTCTTGTTTGAGGTATGGTTCTTATGCAATTCATTTAAAATGCAATGTATAATTTAAAACAAAGTTTGTTAGTCATCGATAATAATCAAATTTATATTCATATTAGGTGTGTATTCAAGGTCAAATAGAGATATATTTTAGATAGGCAGGTGTTCTTCAAATACTTCAGAGAGCTACAGAATGTGTCATTTAAGATGTCTTAATAATATAAGTTTTTTATGACAACGAGGCAGCGCCAATCTACTTCAGAAAAGATAACAGTCATTGAAAAAACTTCTGTATGGAGTTTTCTTTCTTTATGTAAAAAACTAGGATTTGGGCACATAAATTTTACTTGCCTTAATTGTTGACAGTATACTCTCCAAACTGTACCAACAGGACACAAAAGAAAGTGACTGTCAAACTTTGCCAAGACAAGTTAGGAGAGTCTTTCAAAATTTACTGTTTCTCAGAAAATATGTGTCAGGTATTCAAGACCTATAGCCAAAGGTAGACACCCCCAAATTACAAATGAACTTTGGGTAACTCAGGAAATAACATAACCTTATAAAGTCTTTGGTGGTGTTGAAGACTATATAGTCATAGCTTTCCTTAGTTATCATAGAAGATAAATTACATATTGAGCTTTGTACTCATCAAGATAGAATAACTAATAAAGATTTTTTTCTAAATTTGTCAAGTACAAATGGGATGGATATTGTAATTGTAATTTTTACTTGATGACCTTTTTTGTTGTATATAATTTTACAATGTTAAAATTAAAAACTTCCTTTTTAATTAGACAGAAAAGGTAAATGTGAACATTTCCTTTACAATGTGTAAATATATGTCACAGTGATTGGTTTAATAAAAAAGCTGACTGGCCAATAGCTGGACAGGATAAGGTCAGGTGGAAAAGCCAAAATGAGAATGCTGGGAAGAAGAAGGTGAGAGTTGGGAGTGACAATCAATTCAGAAAAAAGTAAAATGAGAATGTCATACTGAAAAAAAATATACAGTCATGTGGCAAAGCATAGTTTAAAAATTTGTGTTAATTTAAATGTAAGAGTTAGCTAGTAATAATCCTGAGCTATTAGAAGAGCATTTATAATTATTATTAATCCTCAATGTGGTTACTGGGTAGGGGCTCATGGGTCAGAAACTTCTGCCTACACTTGAGCATCTTCTCTGTTATTATTTTTATTTACCCATCTATATTTAACAAAGAGACATAAGTCACTCTGAACATTATTTTAAATAATTATTCAGTCCTTCATGTTTAACTTTAGATAATATTTGAAAGAAAACCATCAATTGCCTTGATTAATACTAGATCTTATTTTCACTTCTAAGCTTTTTTTTTTTTAACATTCCATTCTATATGAAGCCCTGAAGATAAAATTACTCATGACTTTCTGACTTACAGAGCAGGAGAGACTATATTCATGAACTGTCTATAGAGACACTTCCTTTTTGAAACATTTCTTTTTAAATATGTTGTATGTTTTCATATATCTCTGATTATGGCTAATGGAAAGATTGGTATATTATTATTAATTACTGTTGTTATTATTTTAATTTTCCTTAGATTTCTCTTTATTACCTCTCCCTTTTCTGAAACATCTTAATAAGACCAACTAGAAACTCATACTTTTTATTTTTCACCATTAATCATATGCGAATATACAAAATTTTTATTCCATTGTTTTCTTTTATACATGGCTAGTTTTCTGTTAAAATTCATCCAGAAATAATGTGTGTGATCTAACCATATTTTCATGTTTATATTGAAGATTAATTAGCATATTAATTAATATTTGGCTGATTTTTATCCAAATTGCTCAGCATTCAAAATAGTTACAAAGATTTTAATAATCAACAAAAATATAGGATTTTAGAAATCACATTTTGAATACAAAACATCAATTATGCTTTGTAAAAACATACAAAATATTTAACCTTTAAGAAATTAGCTGAACATAGCGGACAATGAGGAAGAATGGGAACTCAAGAACAATCGCAGTGGGTTTTTGATCCTACTGCACGTACTGGCTTTGGGGGAGCCTACGCAGTTTGGATGCTCACCTTACGAGACCTGGATAGTGGTGGGCGGTCCTTGGGCTTCCCACAGGTCAGGGAACCCTGATTGCTCTTTGAGCAGATGAGGGAGGGTGACTTGATCGGGGGAGGGGGAGGGAAATGGGAGGCGGTGTCAGGGAGGAGGCAGAAATCCTTAATAAATAAATAAATTAAAAAAAAGAAATTACTTATAATTATACAAACATGAATGAGAAATCCCAAGTATTCCTAAATTGTAATGCCTGACAATGTAACTCTAATCATGATGATAAATTGAAACTATAGCTTGGGGCATCAGGGGATAATAGAATTATGTCCTGAAGGAGATGGATTGATGTTTATCACAAAATAAAGAGTTTATATCACAGAAAGTGTGGATAAATATATTTTACAGTACACAGAATAATCTAAGGCCTTTGTATATTAGAAATCTGGGACTAAGGTTATGATTTGCCTCATAGAGGTTCTCTGTTTTAGACCATAGCTAGGTTTTGCTTCTCTTTTATGCTCTATGTTTTGTGGGGGGTTATATTTATTTGTACTCTGTTAATGCATCACTACTTATTATATACTTACTTTTTAAGTAAAAAAATAGTTTCTGTACAAATATGAAACAAATAAATAAAGATTTCATTCACTGGTGTTTGTATTTGCATGATTCATAATAGCTTCCACATTGCTTCAGTTCAGTTCTTAGATCTAGCAAGTCATGAGTGGTATGTCTTTTGAGGAATGAGCATTTCGTATCCACTCTACATTGACCATCTCAACCATTTAGAGAGCTGTTGTATGAAGGCTGTTTGTTCCCTGCTGCCCAGAACTGAAATAATTATACAGAAGCTGTATTAATTACAAAACTGCCTGACCTATTAGCTTATGTATATGTGTAGCTCACTCTTATCTCTGAAATTAACCAATTTCTAATACTTTATATTTTACCATGAGGCTCATGGCCTACCTACCTGCAAGGCTGTGCCCACCAGCTTGTGTCTTTCTCCTCTGGCAGCTACATGGCCTCTACTTGACTCTGCCCCTTTCTGCCAGAATTCAGTTTAGTTTTCCCCGCCTAGCTCTGTTTTGTCCTGCTATAGGCTCAAAGAAGTTTCTTTATTCATTAACTCAATAAAAGCAACACATATACAGAAGAACCTCCCACACTAGAGAGCCATGGTGGTGTCACGGTATATAGCTTGCTGCTGCAATGAGGATGTGAAACTTGGGCGAATCAAGAAATAAAGAAGGAGAAAATAAAAGGGAAAGTTATTTTCATGGTAATTGGGGATGAGTAGGTGTAAATTAATACAAACTTTGTAGGAAAAGATTTGAAAAAAATGTACTAGACATAAATCTTGCTGTTCCACATAAACAATGGTCAAGAAGCTAAAGTACATGGCAACAGAACATCCATCTTAGAATGTCAACAACATGATAAAAGCAATAGACCAGAACTAGCAACTACTCATATCTCCATAAAAATGGAATGAATAGTTTGTGATTAAGTTATACTTTGAAATTCAACATGAAAATGAGAATGGGCAGTTGTGACACACAATACCCATGAATCTTAAACGACGTGGAACAGTCAGATCAGAAACCATGTATGTAATATTATTTTCATAAATAATATACAAGTGTGCATTTTTATTCATGGGTTTAAAATTCATTATACTTTTACGTATTTAGCATGTGGGACAGTGGGCTGGTAATAAATGGAAAAGACATGAGTCATTTTGGTAGTAAAAAGGGTTTTATTTAAGATGGGGTGTTGCCTAAAAGTAGAATCTGTTGTGAAATTTTGACAGTCGATTATATTTGTGAACTGAAATCAACCCCCTCACGGTTATGCTCTCCTATGTTTAAAAGCATTAGATCTTACCTCATGAAGGAGACTTTGTTGAATACATTCATTTTCTTTTTCATACTTGTGTTTAAGTCTTGGATTTGAAGCTTTTAGCTCTTTGCTTTCTGATCAGGTACATTTCTCTCTGCTATGTGGGTTTCATCTGTAACTCTCTCTACCTCGCACACCTCTCAGTTCCCTGTGGGCAGGCAGCCTGTTTCTCCATTTTCACACCCCTGCCAATCAACACACCTCCAGTTCTCTGCCTTTCCATTGTCATTTCAGAGTACAGCTTTCAGAGGGCACCATGTTGGCAGCCTTCAATGCTTCTCCCTCTGGGTTTGGCACTCTCATTCCTGTGACAGCCCCAGGGTCTGCCAAGCCTGGGACTTTTCCAGAGTCTCCCATGTGAGAGGTTTCCTCCCTCACATTGTCCAGAGGGTTTGTATTATTATGATTATGGGTAATGGGCTTTTCCTCCGTCAGTTGCCAAAAGCTCATGCTACATTTTATTCCGACTGTCTTTTAATTTTCACTTTTTAACTGAAAGCAAAACAAAACAAACAAGAGGTTATAATCACCTCAATTTAACATTTGGAATGACAAAAAATAAGAAAAAAAAAGGAGAATTGGCAGTATCCAAGTGCTATTAAAAATCTCAGCAGCCTGTTGGCTTTTCCTCTTTGTTCTATTTTCCACTTTACCCCCTTCCTCAGGTTGCCCTCCCCCTTCCACTTTCCTGCAGCCTGAGAACTATCCTTGTGGTGCTGGCTTTCAACCCCACTCACCCGCTTGCCATTTAACCACGGGTTTTAACCTCTGCTTTATAGCAGCTTGGTGCACCATTAAATCAGTATTCTTGTCGCAGCACCAGAGAAAGAGTCGGAGAGCTATTAAATTCAAAATAATTGTTTTGGAAATCATGATTGCATGCTGTACCCACTAGTGCAGACATAGTTAAGAGAGCATTAATCTGTTTTTCCCCAAACCAACTGTTTTGCAAAACTTTGCAGCTTGGCATTTTCCATTACCCAGGCCCAGTACTAGATAAGGCTTTCCAGTAATAGAAGTTATAAAGTGTTCCTCATACACAAAAATATTCAAGAAAAATATGCATTTAAATGTAAGCTGAAATGGAGTCCTAAAACTGGTTTCCTATGTCTAGTTTGCCGTCAGCAAACTATCAGAAGCTCCTTTGAATGGGAAATGCCTTGGCAAGTAACAAGAATTTGGGTGAGGGATGTTTGAGAACCGGAAAAGATTTCTTGTAACCAATTTCTAATATAATGTTGCTGATGAACACTTCCTGGAATTTACTCCTTTGATCATGTCCTGTATTTTGTGGTGTTAGCTTCACAACTCCTTCCAATGAATTAAGTGTAACAAGGATGATGGAGAACCACTTCTAGGATTGATGTACGGGTGAATATTGGATCCGAGTTTACGTAGCCTCTATCATGGATTTACTTGTTCTGAGGAAAAACCAATGACAATCAGGTAAGTTGTCATGTAGAGAAATCCATGTGGAGAAGGGTTCAGTGTGTCCCCAAAGTTCCAGGAGGTAGGAGAAGTGAGGGAGTGAGGTTACCTCACATAGCTCTTGGAGAACTGAGTCTGGACAATAGTAAAATTAATGATCTTGCATGGGTCTCTGCCCCAGTGAAGTCTTGAGGAGATGAATGCAAACTAAAGAAAGGTTCAGACTATAGCCTTCTGAGACACACAAAGTCAGAGGACTTCTCACCAGATCCTGATTCACAGACACAATGAGGCTATGTATGCTCTTTGTTTTAAGTCACTAACTCTTAGCACAATGTACTACAAATTCAAGGATAATCATGATAATAGTAATAATAAAAGTTGTTATGATTCCTTTCATAGCTTTTGTATTAATATTCTTTTCAAAGTACATTATTTAATTTTATCTTCAAGAAATGATAGAATGTCCACTTTATTTCTTAGATTTAAAAAAATTAACTTCAGAGACATAAACAAATCTAAGATTTCCAGTCTTCCCTTAGATTGCATTAGGTAGGCATGGTCGGTATCAGTACTCTAAACGACAATGCTGAGCCACATGTTATATTATGTTACGTTATGTTTGTTAGAAGGGAAGTGCTTTGTAAACTGCAAAATTCATTACAAATCTATGTTAGGAATGCCAAAGATCCTGGAACTCCATCAACAGAGCTTCAAGTCTACAGTATAATATCCTGAAGACCTTGTTAATGCAAATTTCTTGAAGAATGCATTACTTTCCATTCCATCAATTTCTAGTGCCCATGGCTAAGGAAAGAGCTCATCTGAAGAGAAGAGTCATAAACAAAGAGAGGAGATCAAATATGTGAGATGCAAATAAAGCCTCAAAAGTCTAGGAAGCTCAGGACACAGCTCCCATATTAGTGACAGGCAGACAGATTTAAAACATTTCCTACATGACAATATGAATTAACAAATGACTGAAATGAGGACAATATGAGGAAGGAATTTTGGGATAATCTTTTTAAAATAGTATTGAAAATTCCTCTTTTCTCTCTTTTATACATTATATGCACATATACTCACAGCATAGTAACATAAAAAAACCAAAGGTTAATTTCAAAAGGTTATGAACTTGTAATGAACCATAGGAATGTATTGCATTAATTTCTTTTATACAAAATGGCTCATATTGTTCTCAATAATACATTACGTAAATGTAGTTTTAATAATCACCATGGCAACCAAAATTATAAATCTTCCTTTGTGTAGTCTCTCCATGTAGTGTGTTAAATGCACTTAATCATTACAACCCACAGAGTTTTGATCGCTTGAGTCTATGTCTTATTATCTTAGACTTCTTTAAGGAATGACATTCATTCTTTAGAGAAAGAACTTGAGAACAATAATGCCTCCCATTAATCCCACAGAAAATCACCATCAAAATTAGAGGGCAAAAGAGTATTCATTTATTATCTTATCAGTCAAGAGATCTGACATTTAGAAAGTGTCCACAGGGTTACCTTCTTTTGGAAAGTCCTTGTGATGAACTGTTTCCTGATTTTCCTTCTGGTGACCCCCTGCTCTTTTGGCTGGTTATTCCTTTCCATCTTGACTGCCCTTAAGTGTATCCAAATCGCTCCCATCCCTGCTTCTTCATCACCTCCACTCTCTAGTTTCCTGTCTCTAAAAACCCTAGTGATCACATTAAGCTCAACAAAGAATTTAGGGTCATTTTTTTTCATCTTAATCCTTATCTTAATTAATATCTGCAAGATTCCTTTTGCTCTGGAAGTTTCAATATACTCAGATTATATTTTTGGTAATTTTTTTTCTCATCTGCAATGGTCTTATGTTCGTTTGGAGAAGACTTAAAAAATGATCAAGAAAGAAACCGAGTTATATGTAAACTCTTAGGCATTTATTTGTCATAGCAAGAAAACTGGCAATAGGCCTATTGTCTTATTGCCTTCTGCCTGATTCTTTACTATAATGACAGAGATGTTATTGATTTAAAGAGTCTAAAAATAAATACAATGTACATCTGTAAAGTCAGCAGCACATCCTCAACGTACAGTTTTATCTGTGGGTCAAAGGACATAATTTATACCAATTTATTGATTCTGTCATAAAGAGGAAGCCAGCATCTGATGTGGGAAAAATATTGCTCCTGGTGATACCTTAAGGTCCTGATTGAACTTCAAAAACATTGCAAGTTTTGTCTTGACTTGATATCCAGGGGACAATTTACCTTAAAACAATTGTTTGACAGAATTGATGTAAGAAAATAAAGCTGACTTGTGTTATAAATGAAAAGGTCAAGCAGAACAAGGAGTATATTCATTCCAGGTTGGGAAACTGAATTCCTTGAAATAAGAATTTAATAAATTATAGAAATAGTAAGTTGACTTTGTATATTTTGCTATGAGTTTTCCCACTGTATAGTTTTGTGTATACAAGGCCCATGGTAAATAATAGCAAAAGACTACATCTAAACTCCATTTTCTCCCATGAAAATAATTTAGAATTCTTGTGGGGGTTTTTTGTTTGTTTGTTTTGCTTTGTTCATTTGTTGTTTATTTGTCCCCCACCCCTTTTTGACAAGATTTCAGTACGTAACCCTGTGTATCCTGGAATTCACTCCCAGAACAGGTTGGCCTTGAATTTACAGAGATCCAACTGCTAGAATTAAAGGCATGCATCACCAGTGCCCTGCTGACAATTTAGATTTTATTGACAAACTCTGTTGCTTACTTTTCTAACTATTGTGGCAAATTACCCACCATTTGCAATTTAAGGGGGAAGAGGTTTGGTTTGATTTATAGTTTAGAATACAGATTTAAGGTGAGGCATTGTGCCTATAGTAGGAAGGGACATACAGTGGTGGGAGTTTCCAGTGACATCACCTGCAGCAGAGTGAGCTAGACCAGGAGGTGAGTATCCTCAAGCAATTCTTATAGGTAGGCAGCCGTCTCAAGTGTTCTATAACTTTTCAGAACAGTGCCGGAGCCTGGAGTCTAGATTTGCAAATTAGGAGCTTGTAAAAAACCTTGCTTTTCTTCTTCTGCTCCTTTCATTTCTCCTTCCCTCCCTCCCTCCCTCCCTCCTTTCTTCTTTTCTCTCCTTTCTTTCTCCTTTCATCTCTTCCTTTCCTTTGTATTTAATGCTAAGAAAGGCAGCAGTAGTAAGTTAGAAAAGAAGACTTAAAGAAATAAAATGAGAAATACAAGAGGAAGTCGGGTGATGGTGGCGCACACCTTTAATCCCAGTACTCGGGAGACAGAAGCAAGCAGATCTCTGTGAGTTCGAGACCAGCCTGGTCTACAGAGCTAGTTCCAGGACAAGCTCCAAAGCCACAGAGAAACCCTGTCTCGAAAAACCAAAAAAAAAAAAAAAAAAAAAAAAAAAAGAAATACAAAAAGAAAAATCAAGTACTAATATTTCCTCTGAGTGGCTTCTTTGTTACCAACAAAAACTTAGTAATAATATATTAGAGATTAAAAGCAGAATAAAAAGGCTCAGAAAGCCTTTGCTCTCGTTTTAGTGTTTTATACTTAAGTATAGAAAAATCAGGAAATCTAATGGCTTCACATTCTGCCACTTACCTTCCTGTTACCCAAAGCTAGCTAATTAATATCTTGAGACTTCCTATTTTTCCTCTGTGGTAAAATTTGCAATTTCACCAGGAAATGCAGGTGACACACTCAGATTACTTCTTGAAGTGCTTTTGGCCAGAGTTCATGCTGTTTAAAAACAACAACATGAGAAGTACCCACTCTACCTCATTTTAAATTTAAATCAGAGAATGTTATTTTGATAATAGAATGTTCTCAAAAAGCCAAAAGAGCCACTTACTAGTATTGAAATTAACAAATTTTATAGCTATTTAATCAGAGTTCTATTGACCGGCGGTGACATGAGGAACCACCTACTAAGTTGCTAGGCATTACAAAGAGTTGTACATTAGAGAATAAAAACTAGTGAATACACATCAAATATTCTCACAAAATATAACATGTATTTGGAAGAAAAGTGGAAATTTTTGATTCAGTCATTTCTGTACAGCAGTTCCACCAACTTTCTCAAAGCTTCTCCCATGAACCAAACTGTCCTTTCCATCAATCTATCTGCTACAGTGGGAAAGGCTCCTCCCACTCAGGCTAGACAGCAGCCTCCTATGTGACTCCTAAGTCTAGTCATAAGTTTTCCATTTACTTGCAAATGTTATAATATGCCAGACGCTTTGTGACTAAATTATTATTATGACTTTTATTATTCATTAATGTATATTTTTAATTTGGGGTAACACACAGCTGTCTCCTAAGCTCAGCCACTTGCCAGCATCAAGAACAGAGAGATGCCATGTCTTCTGGAGAGGTATTGAGAATGACCTAAGGGAGACTGCGTTATCATTAGAGGCAAAAATGAAAGTTGGCTTGTTTAGTTATCTGATTTTTCTTAATCAGCTCTGTGAATAGAATATAGCTTATTTTGAACATTAATTTCTGGCATCAAGTATGGTACCTAGGGCTGTATTTTGTAATTGGTCATCTCCTCTTTAAACCATTGATTGACTCTTAAAACATGCATTGTCGTATCATAAAATATTTCATTTGAGTATAAAAATTCCAGGTTACTTAGTGACAAATTAGGTAAACTTTAAATTACTCAATATTTCGGCAACAGTGGCAAACATCAGGAACATGTTTTTCAGGCAGGGAATATTTCTAATTTGTTTGAATTACAGACTGGTGGTAGTGTATACAAAGGTTTGCTTCCTAGAAATGCTCTCAGAACTTAACACATTTATTTAATTTGTTACAAGTTAAGTTGCATTACTATTAGCAGATATCTTTTACCTTTCTATTCTACTTAAGTCTGACTCAAAAGACTGATCTAAAGCTTACAACTTCTTCCAAAGAGAGCTCTCATCTAACAACGACCCAGCACAATGTCACAAAAAACTATTTTCTTTGCCAGTCCTTGTTACTGCTCTTGAGGATTATACGAGTTAGTAATCATCTCAGGTGGACAATCAAGACTTTTTCAAATCTGAATTAAAGCCTGTCTTCTCCCTGCAGTCAGTTCAGCTATTGATTCTGTCATTATTTTATAGGTAATGGCTTAAACAGTATTCCTTAAACAAAGTCTGGTAAACATATACTCACCTGAGAGACAGGATATTGAGGATTAAAACTTTTGGCATTTCTGTGTTGGTGTTTGCGGCATAATTTAAGTAAGAAGAAAGGAATGACTCTGAATTTGGGTGGCATCTTCATGTGGAATAAGATCTTGGACAGATTTGCAAAAATATCAAGAATTGCATGGGGAACTCTAATTGATTTTGTTATTTGTTTAGTTGCTTTTTATGTTTATTAGTTTATTTTATATGTATGCATGTTCTGCTTGCATGCGTGTGTGAGCATTGTATCTGTTTCTGGTACCTATGAAGGCCAGAAAAGTTTATTTTATTGCTGGAACTGGAGTTAGAGACAGTTGTGACCCTCCATTTGGGATAGTGGATTGAACCTGGGTCCTATGAAAAAGCAGTAAGTGTTTTTAACTGCTGAGCCGTATTTCTAAGCACCTTAAGCAGATTTAGTGGATGACAAAAATACTCTGAGAAAGGAGAATGCAGAATAAGAGTTTTGGAAGGATTACTTGCCACCTACCTGGCAATAAAGTGGTACATATCATTGTTTATTGATGGAGGAGAAATTATTCTCACAAAAATGGCCTTGTAAGTATCAAATGTATTACCAGTTCTCAACTGGACTAAAATGCTGGCTTAAGCAACTGAGTGAGCTGTTTCTATATTAAAGAAAACTATGAGAATGTGGTAACTCTCAAAATGGTGGAATTATGGGAATTGCTATTTTTTCTTTTCCAAAGCCAGTAATAGAAATCATTCAATGTTCTGAACTATAAATAAATGAGAAAAGATGTAAAGGTATAGAGATGGTGCTTAAAAAGTTGGGGATAATCATTCTATGGAGAGAAGTTGGTGTGCAAATGAAAAGGAATGAAGATAAAGCACCAAGATATTCAGTTTACACAATTATACCCATCAAAAATCATCTACCACAGAAAAGGCACAAAAGCGCTTTCTAGTATCTTGCGTGTATTTATGTGTGAGTTTCTACTATCTTCCAAAAGCCCTTGCTATAATTAACCACTGAGAGAGTATTTCATTCCTATGGAATCTCATTTATCATCAGTTGAATTCAAGAGAAACTATTTTTTAAGCAAATGTGTCCCATTATATGAATTTCTTCAGTGGTATAACATGTTGTCCAAAATCCATCACACTGATAGGTTAAGGCATAGATGTAGCCTTAGGTTAGGGCTGCACTTAAGAACATGAAGAGTCATTCTCCAGATCAGAAGGTAGTGTGGATTTTAAAGTGTAGGTTCAATGACTTTGGGTGACCCACTTGCCATCCCATTTATTTACCAGAAACAACATTGTATACTAATCTTATTATCCTCACAGTTTTGGCCCCTGAAACTAAAAATATTGGCTTCCAAAGGGAAAATGCTGCTGTTGGTGATAATCAAATTTCTATTGAAATACAAAATATGACTTCAGTACTTAGGTTTCATAAGAAGAGACTAACACTCACTAAACAAGACAAGCAACTTTGCAAGGATAAATACTTTTATTTATCCAGGAATGTGGAGCTATAATAATGTTTGTGATTATCAAAATGGGAACAGAATTAGTAGAGACGGTGGTTTCAGCTGGGTGGTGCTTTGAATTATCTGGTCCAATTGTGACAGCAATTGTACAATTAAATTATTTCTACCTACACATCACATAATGTGCATGAGTTAAGTTCTCACAAAGATATGGATTTGGATAATGTCACTAAGTATGCCAGGGAGGTCAGTGGAAATACTAAAATAGATACTAAAAAAGGGAGACTTTATCAATTGTAGCTTCTAAGCCAGCTGTTGGCAATTGACCACAGTTATACTACTGTGATGATTAAGCTTAACTGTCAATCTGAGGAAAGAAATACTTAAGATTATTAGGGACATACCTTCAGCATCTCCATGGGGGGTTTTTCAGAGCAGTCTAATAGAGGAAGAAAAGGTCCTGAATGTGGGTGGCATTATAATGTATGCTAAGATCCCAGACTGATTGCAAAGCAGTAAGGGAGAAAGCAAGCTAAATTCTACTATTCAACACTTTCAGCTGCCCAAACTCCCAAGATATAAGTAATGTATGTAAATAACCTTTTGTTACTATGCATTACCTACATAATTACCTGCACCCTCAGTTGTTGATAAAAGAAAGTGGCTGCCCCCTGATTTACTTTCTGTAAATTAATTTGTAACAGTCATAGATCAGTAATACATCTACTAGGCTTGCCAATATTTTCTTCCATAGGAACTCTGGATGACCTGTGTAGAGAAGTTTGTACAAAACATATTAATCTAATCAATGGAATATATTAATCAGAGTATAAAAAGTGGTATATATTGTAAACAAGGACATGTTATCAGATCTTTCATTCATCAAGTTATAGCTTCAAATATCGATGTCAGTTCTCAGTTCTTTTCTTTATTAGGAACTTCCTCAGTTCAAGAGTGTTTCTTTCCTTGATTCTTTCCTATTTTGGAGAATGTGTAACCTAAATATTAATCAATGTAGAGATATTAATGATGCCCTCATTAATATCTGAAGTTAAGTCTGAAGTTAACTTCTGCTTCAGAGAACATTACATGACTCCCAATATTCTGTAAATTGCACTACTTTTAACTGTAACCACTCCTGGATTTTCCTCTGTCTTTCCTTATGTTTGTTCCCACTGAACATTTTCCTGTACATAGCCAGACCATTAAGTTTAAGTTTATATTAAATATTCTACTTTCTATAATACCCTTCCATAATTACTCTTCTTCATACAGAATTAGTCCATCTTCATTTTCATAGATAATGTCCTTTAGACTTTGTATTACATCACCCTTAAAAGGGAAGGTCTGAATCTTCTCTTTCAGGTGCCCTGATACTGCTGATGATATTATATGCAATGAGGCTATATAGCTGAAGAACTCAAAGTGTTTACTACGAAGTCTTTCCTGTGACGATTTGCTAATCTTTGGCTCAGACAATGACGTTTTTTATACTCAGCTAATACTTCCACAGATGGAAGTTTTTGTCTCAACATTCTGCTGCTTGTTTCATTCTTCAATGATTTTTTTTATGTTTCTGACTCTTTAATTGAGTTAAAATCATCCATCAGATAACTTTTTTTTCTAACCCTGTAACCACAGAAACTACCTCTATTATGTGTTATGCATAATAATACACTAATTTAACATCAAATTTTATAAAACCAAATAAAGTTGTATCTGTCTTGACTGTCTCTCCTTCCTCCTCCAAGGTTAGATTCGTTAACAGAAAGACACAGAGGGAGGAGAAATAATAAAATAACCAATATGATTGCTTCCGAAATCTATTACCATAAATCATCAGGCTTGACTTTCTGTTTGCTAAACTGTTTTAGACAAGATAATTACATTAAAGTGCTTGGTATTTCCAAGTTATTGCATAATGTCAGGAGTCTTAGATGATTCAGTCTGGTTGCGCTCCTGATAGCAGAATCAATGAGACTGTGCTGCTATTAAAGGGGCAGATTTGCAAAGAGCAGGGTGGGAGGTCTGGGCTGAACTGCCTTTTGTTCTGGGGTGTGGAAAGACTTTGTTGCACGCTGTCAAAAAATATAGCATGGGTAAGGATTTAAATGTTTTTCTTCTGGTGACAAGAGCTAGAGTATATTACGAAGAACATAAACATGGTGTTTACTCTGAGAATACCTATGGGATGATGAGCTCAAACAAGAGCAGGAATGGGAACCTGTTCCTCTCTCATCCCTGGTTTGTCATTTGCTGGTTTCTTCACCACCTACGGCCTCTTGTTTCTGTTATGCTTTCACCATGATTTCACTGTTTAATGGCATCGTTTTTAGTCCATGTTTTCTACTTCCTACTATCGTAACATGCCTACAATTCTAATTATTCGTCTGTTTCTTTTCCTTTAACGTGATTTATGTTTCTTAGTCTTATAATTTTAGTTTTGTTGTTATTGTCATTTATTTATTTGCTTATTGTTTTTATATCCCGACTGAAGTTCCCCCTTCCTCCTCTCCTCCCAGGCTCTCCCCTCCCATCTCTCTCTTCCCCAGTTCAGTCCTTCTCCTCTATTTCTTTTCAGAAAAGGGTGGGCCTCTTGTGGATGTCAGTCATTAGTGGTATATCAACCTGCAGTGAGGCTAGGCACCCCCTCTGCTTTAATGAAAGATGGGATAATCTAGTAGGAGACAGGGGTACTAAAAGCAAGCAACAGAGTCTGAGAAGGCCCCTGCTTTCCGCTGTTAGGACAAGAAGATCAAGTTATACAACCATAAACTATATGTATAGGGTGAAGGTTAATCTCATGCAGGCTCCTTAGTTTTCCTTGAAGTCTCTGTAAGCCCCCATGATTAGTTGATTCTGTGTTTTTATTGATGTCTAGTTTCTTGAGTTCTTATTATATTTTGGATATCAGTCCTCTGTCAGCTGTGGGATTGCTGAAGATCTTTTCCCATTCCGTAGGCTTCTGTTTTGTCCCATTGATGATACACTTAGCCATACAGAAGCTTTTCAGTTTCATGCGGTACCATTGATTGATTGTTATTAATTGGGGATCATACTCTCTGTGCAATTGGTGTCCTGATCAGGAAGTTGTCTCCCATGCCAATGTGTTCAAGTCTATTTCCCACTTTCATATCTACCAGATTGAGAGTATGTGGTTTTATATTGAGGCTTTTTATATACTTGGACTTGAGTTTTCCGCAAAGTGATAGAGATGGATCTATTTGCATTCTCTACCTGCCTAAATCCAGTTAGACTATCACCAGTTTTTGAATATGTTTTCCTAGTTCCATTGTATAATTTTGGCATCTTTGTCCAAAATAGGTTGTCCATAGGTGTATGGATTTGCATCATGAGTCTCAATTCTATCCCTTTGATATACCTGTCTGTTTTATGCCAATACCCTGTGAATTTTATTACTGTAGCTCTATTATGGAACTTGGAATCAGGGATGATGATACCTCCATCAGCTTTTTATTGAACAAGATTGCTTGACTATCTTTTTGTTTGTTTGTTTGTTTTTGTTTTTCCATACAAAGTTGGTTATTTCCTTTCAGAGTCTGTAAGTAATTATGTTGGGATTTTAATGGTGATTGCATTGATTATGTAGATTGCTTTCAGGAATATGGTCATTTTTGCTATGTTAATCCTACCAATTCATGGCATAGGAAATCTATCACCTGATATCTTCTCCAATTCCGTTCTTCAAAGACTTGAAACTCTTGTCATATAAGTCTTCACTCACTTTGTTAGAGTTATTCCAAGACATTTTATATCATTTGAGGCTATTGTCAAAAGTATTGTTTCCTTGATTTCTTTTCTAGCTCAATTATCATTTGTGTAATAGAGGATTACTGATTTTTTTTCGTAAATATTGTATCCATTTACTTGATTAATGGTGGTTTCAGCTATATGAGTTCCCTGGTAGAATTTTTGGAGTCACTTACATATCCTATTATATCATCTTAGAATAATGATATATTCCCATCTTCCTTTCTTATTTTTTGGCTTTATTTTTATTTTTGTCTTTGTTGAACTTCACTGATAATAGATATCAACCCTCTTCTAATACTTAGGCCATCAGCTAAAATTTGGGACTACTCACCTATCTATTATCATTGGACTGAGCAACTCAATTCTGCTTCATTCTATGAGATACTGATTAGATGTAAATATAGACCTTAGGAAATTTGGTCAAAAGTTTTGAAATGGTGTATCAGACATTCATTCCTGAATCTACCAGGTCTTATAATCTCTTAATATAGCAACTCTTACATAGCCATCTTATTTATTCTCTTTCCTCTTAGTGGTTTTACTTACTTAGACTTCATCGATTCTTACCCAGAAAGAAAGATTTCATCAGTATTTTTGATTTATGATATTACATATTTACCTTTATCATCTTCAGAAGAGTTAAAACCTCAAGATTTCCTCATTAATATCTTTTTATTTTTTTGAGATTTTACTCTAACTATATAATTTTCTGTTTTCTCTCGTCCATTTAAACTTTCCCATGAGTTTCCTCTGCTTACTTTCTTTTAAATTCATGACCTCTTTTTCTTTAATTGTTGTTACTTAACTTTATTAAATCACCATAACCCTACAATACCTAAACATCCATCACAATATCTACAGATAAATGTTCTCATGCCTCATCGAGGAAATTTCTCTCTACAAGAAATAGATACTACTACATAAAACTGTTTGAGATCTCCTGGGTATAATTTCCTGTTATATATAGAAGATACTATCTAGCAGCAGACATCCTATCCTGGCCCATTGGTTCTTAGAATTTTTATTCCCCATTTTCCCTGACATTCTCCAAGCCTTAGATGAATGGGTTGTGTTGTAGATGTATTCATTGGATCTGGCAATTAAGGTGGATCCTGGCACCCTGCTTTTACGTGTTCTTTCCATTTTGAGGAGTTGCGACTGTTTGGTTTCTTTTTGGGTTTTGTCTACTGTAACAAGAATTCTATTTGACAGTGTGTAAAAATTAAGATAATGTAATTAGAATACAGTTAGAAATGATACTGGTACACTGAAACAGTGAAGTGGAAGTGGTTATATGACAGCCTTTAAACATCAGTACTCAATGAGGAAGCTGCCATGTCCCTGGTCCTGTTGGTGTTGGTGTAGGTGATTTGTCTAACATCTATAATCCAGTCCTATTTCTGGGTAGTGAGCAAGTTGGCTAACTTCGGTTATCCAGTCAAAGGTGCAAGGCTAGAAGACTAAGAGACTGCACGATAATAATAGAAGTGACAATGAGAAGACTGGAAGGAAGAAATAAATGTATCAAGAATAATAAAACATTCAGGTTTTATTCTGCTTACTTTAATATGCCATGCAGTTATTTAGGAAGTTATAGATTTTCTTTTTACTACTAAACTCACTTGTGTTACATTTTGCTTTATGACATAAGGTCTTACCTGAATCCCAGAATGGACTTCCATTCATGATTTTAAACAGTAGATCTATATTTCCCTGGCCTCCAGAGTAATGGAAACTACAGCCCAAACCACTGTACATATCTCTGTTATTTGTTTTTACTTACTTAAGCCCTACAATTACTCAAAAATTATGGAATCTGTCCAGCCAATCAAGTGGAAGCTGTTACATTTCAAATAGACAGATGGCTTAGGATGCAACTGCGACTCAGGGATTATTTTATGTTAATTTATGCATTAGTCTTTTCCAAGGATGCACTCAAAATATCAGAGTATTATCTACAAGCCAAAATTAGATTTAGGAATGTAAAAGCAGGGGCAAATCAGGTAAAATGAGTGAAATTCATGAATATGCATGTTTGAAATGAATATGCCTTTAAGTCTCAAAGCCTGAGAAGAAGCATTGCTTTCTTTATTTCCTTAAGAGCTGAGCAGATACAATGGAACTATATTGATTGAATATGGGGTTTGTGTCTTGGGTATTTTACTGGTCTGATTGAAATGCTGCATAACTGGTTAGCTGCATCAAACAGATGGAACAAGTGTGGGTCCTGTCTAGTTTAGATGGTTACAAAAGTGCTGCTACTCGTCTATCACTTGATATCTTTGGTACATGAAAAGGTGAATCCTTAGGAATTACTGATATTTGGGCTGCTATTGACTAGCCAGTCTCTCAAAACATTCCTTTAACTTCATAGTCATGAAACAAATGTCTCAGAGAGTGTTTTTTATAAAGAATTTGATTATCAGATATTATGAAGTTCTTGAAGTAAATATTAGGTATTTTACCAGGACATTGATTCTAGTTTACTTTCTTTTACAAGCAAAGTTTATGCAAATCACTTGTGTTTTTTGAGAATTTGAACTATAGGCGGAATGAGATAAACTAACACATGCTCAAATCTTTTATTGATCTTTTTTTTTCAATAATTACATCTTATCTTCTAAAGAACAAAAGATGGCATATGGACTACTCAAAATCAATAGCACTAAATGTATGAAAGTAAACTGTTTGAACTTTTGTTTTTTATGAGAAGAAATTTTTACTAAAGGGGTGTAATCATGGGAATGGTATTTTATCAATAAATCCTTTTTGGCCGTGTATCTCAGAATATTATTTAAGAAAGATTTTATCTTATAAACATTCATAATACATACATTTACATATATGTAACCATATGTGTGCATATATATTACACAAATGCACATATATATATATATATACACCACAATGTGTATTAGGCTAATAAACATAAATACACAATATACTTGCAGAATATACATGTGAACAATATAGTTTACCTTTTTACTTGAATGGATTATGTTGTTTCTAGTTACTGAGAATCAATAGATAAAACTTCATTTACTATGTGGGTCCTTTCTAAACTGGCTTATTTGCAAGCAACCTGAGAAAACATAATTCATTGATATTGAATTTAGTTTGAAAAATTATCAATTATGAATTAGTCATGTGTACAACAACTTCTCTGTGTTTCTAAACCTGACTAGACATACAGAAGATATTTTTAATACTCACTTTTTAACAGAAAATCAACAAATAGCAAACGCGTTTGGAGATAATATGGTAAGCAAGGCAGGCAATGGTGAAACATGCTTTTAATTCCAGCACACAGAAAGCAGAGGCAGGCAGATCTCTGTAAGGTAGAGGATAGTCTGTTCTACAGAATGTGATTCGTAACAGTTAGGCTTACACACAGAAACCCTATCTCAAAATACCAAATTAAAAAAAAAAGAAAAAAAGAAAGAACAAATAAATAAATGAAAGAGAGAGAAAGGAAGGACATAAGGAAGGAAGAAAACGAGGGGAAATATGGTAAGCAATACCCTGGAATACTCAATATCTCATTCATCTGTTGCAGTTCTAAGCCAAATTCATAAAGACCTGTGTCGGGGACCAGACTCAACAAAAGGACCCCTTGCCAGGGTAGAGGTGTGGTGGCTCACAACCATCTATAGTTTGATCTGATGCCCTCTTCTGGCATAAAGTTGTACATGCAGATAGAACACTAATATACATTAAAATAAATAAATAATAAAAGCCACACCAGCAAACGCTGGGATGAGACAGAGTAACTTCAGTATAAAATAATTTCTGTGCCACTTACAGATAAGAGTTTTCTAGTTGAAGAGCAAAGCCTGCATCAAAGTGTCTCTGTGCAGCTCATTGTATATCTCTGTAGAAAATTTAATTTCTCTGAGTCCGTGCTTCCTCAGTCCTCATCCAGTCATCCATTCAATAATGTATTCATCACCCAAATTTTTGGTGAAGACCACTAACAAATCATGCATATCTGCCTTACAAAGGATCTACTCTAAATGCTAAGTCACATTACAGAGGGACAAAAAGCCAGAAAGTTCTAGCATTATGGAACCTTGGATTCTAGTATCCATTCTCTTTTATTACTGTCTTCTTATGATTTAGTAATATGTTTAATTGATGTAGCAGTTTGTGTCTTCCACAGGAACTTAAGTATCACAATAAATGTTAAAGCTCTTTTAACTGCCTTATTTCCTCAGTGTCAAACATAATAATCAAAAAATGCAAGTAAATACGTGTGCGATGGTTCCTGATGACCACTACAGATCAGTAACATGTTATAATATCATTTATTTGTAATGATAAATTCCATACTCTCTTTTTTCTCAATATGTTTTATTTTGTAGAAGTATAGTATAGCAAACACTTCAAAAGCTATCAAAGCAACAGGAAAGAAATACAGATACAGAAAGAGATAAAGGAACAGATTTTCTGGAGTAGATTTATGAATGTACTAAATATTAAAGGGGTAATCTCTATAGCTTTGTCATTTAAGCAGCAATAACTTAGAATCTAGAATTGATTAAATACTTGCACTATCCTTCAATCTTTAATTTGTTTTGCAATATTTAGGCAAAGAAAAGGCCAAAAGAACAGAAATATGTTTTCCTAGGAAACTGAACACATTTTCATAATTACAAATATGAACTTAGAAATGGCTCAGTCTGATGGGATACATTATCATGTATGATTGTTTCTGAAGGGAATCCATTGCATGTATGTAGTATCTAAATATTCACAGAGAATTATTATTACACATCTAATTTATATTAAAAGTTGAATGAAATAGAGAATTAGATTTTGTGAATCATATTGCATCTTGCAATTCTCCAGTATCTTCCATTTTATTCAGAAATAATATACATAAGGGTTATCATTTCCTTTTATGGATGGAAAAACAAAGATAGTATGGAGTGGATACTGTTGACCCGCTGTATCTGTAAGTCCTGCACAAACTGCCTCAATATTAGAATTTTAAAAAATCAAATGACACATTTCTATCGCCTAATATTGTAGGTGTGCATTTGCATTCCCAAGGGATGGATATACATAGAGGAAATACTAGACCAAAAAAAAAAACCCATACCCAATCCCCAGCAGGACAAATGGTAAATAATGTGTAATATATTATGAATAATTTACAAACTATTTACAATATATGAGTATATATGCATAGGGATTACATGATGCTGAGAGGTTAAAATATCATATGTGGAAGTCTTAGAACATATCTCAAAGGCCATATTCTCATTTGAACCAACGTTTTGAAGATGAGTAACTGTCAGCATTTGAAGAAGGGAGTAATTCAAGTCCAATTGTGCATGGGATCGTACTGTTGTGTGAAACAGAACAAACACCCAGGAACACAGTGAAATATTATGGATGCATCCATGAGAGTATTTCCAGAGGAGACTCAACTGTAGATTCTAGTTGTTTAGGTAGGGAAGAACTGCCTTCAATGTGGATGGACTCTCCAAAGGTCTAAAGAGACTCAAGGTTTCAAGGGAAAGAATAGAGAAACCTTCTGTAGACATCAGAGCTACAGTAACCTTTAGTCTACTGAATGTGCATAATCGTTCCAGAACTGTTAAGTCTGTAAAGCTGATGCTAGCATATTTTAGTTTTCATGATTTCAAAAATTTATTTTTCAATCCTCCTGTTAAGTAAGGGACTAATAAAGCAATTGCATGTTTTCCAATTTCTCAGAGGAAAAAGCCTTTAAAATATAAATAAACATCATTTACATGTGTTTTTAAAATGCATTTTCCCAAGTTGATATTTTCAGGATTATTGTTCTTTCATGATCTTAGATTGTATGGATTTGATACTTTACAGATTTTGATCTTTTGGGTTTTCAGTATAGAACTGTGTCTTTCCTTAGTAGGGTTCACAATCACTAAAAATAGCGAAGACAGAGGAAGAAAGAAAAGAAAAAGAAAATTGATTTTATTTAGATTGCTTACTGGGAGCAAAACAGAATAAAGATGAGCTTCATGCTGCTGAGAATAAAAGGCAGCAGTGCAGGGAAAGAAAAGACTAGCTGAATGATTACAGTTGGTGTGATTGGCCTGTCTCAGCTGACTACCTTCAACTTTTGGGAGGGAAAGCTGATTCTTCATACCAAAGATGGTAGCTTTTCAAAACAGGGCAAGATAATCACTTTAATTAATTAACTAGATAATTACGTATGTATGATATTTATGTTTAATGGTGAAGACTATGCATGTGTGTGCTTGTGTATGAAGGTTAGGGGTCACATTCAAGTATCTTTTCTTGGAAGCTATATACCTTGTTTTCTAAGACTGGGTGGCTTACTGGATTGAAACTCAACCCTTAGGTTGGCTGCCAGTAGAGAGAGTCCCAGTGATCTAGCTGAATCTATTTTGCCAGTGCTGGAGGTGCAATCTCATGCCACTGCCATCCACTTTTGTGTGAGTACTAAGACAGAATGCCAATAGATCCTGGTGATTTGAAGGTTACCAACAACCACTTCTTCAGTGAGGCGGTCCACAGGAAGCGAGAGAAATGAGAGCTATTTCCCTGGATATCTGCACTGACTGGGTCTTGCATTTGCTTATATCTCAAAGAGCCAGAAAAAAAGATTTTTAATTGCTTCCTAAAGCAAATGCTCTAAGGAATGATTAGTAGCCTTGAGGCAGATTTTGGCACACACACAGTAAATTCTGTTGACAGCAACGAGTTTCTTCTAGCAGGAATTTTAAGGGGTTTGTATTTATTCTAGGAATAGATCTTGGGGAAAAAAAAAGAAAAGATAAAACAGGCACATTACAGTTTAGCCAATCTCCTAAACCTAGGGATTGGATGGTATTGTCATTTTAAAATACTTTTGTGGGTCTTAGAAGCAGAATTTACTCTAAATCTGTTGTTTAAATAACATATCTGTAATATTTAAATGCTTAGATTTTTATGTATTTATGATATTTGAGTTTTATAAAAGACTTTTTCACCTTTTATTGTCATTGTGCCCTAATATCAGCTGTCAATGTGCTGGGTCATGACCCAAACTGGAGAGATTCTCTTCTCTTGATCTTACACAGTTTCCTAACAATGCTGCTACTGATCGAAGAAGTGAGTTCAATCTGAGGATCCCTTGTCACATCCATGAGCCAGGTCACAAATACTTAGGACAGATTTTCAGTCTCAAAGTACCCCAAATCACTGTATGTGACACCAAGCATAAAATGTGTATACGCTGTCAGCTGTAATGGTGCTGCTGGACATCTCTGCTCCTGACCTGTTGCAGAAATGAGAATGTGCACTCAAACCTTATCTTAGTGACTTTCTCTTTGCGCTGTGCTTCCAAGTTTGAACTATATTGTCTAAACTGAACAGTGTTTTCTCTTCCACAGTCTAAGTGACTGTCCTTTCTTTTTCATTAAAAAATTCTTTATTTGTTTATTTTTGCAATTTTATGTGCATTGGTGTTTTGCCATATGTGTTAAGTCCTCTGGAACTGGAATTACAGACAGTTGTGAGCTGCCATATGGGTGCTGGGAATTGAACCCAGGTCCCCTGGAAGAGCAGTCAGTGCGCTTTCTTACAGGTCCCTTACTAGTTAATTAGTCATCAAACTCCTGCTGAACTGTCAATGACCCTTCAAATAGGCTGCATTCCTAGGTGTACTTCATTTCACAGATGTATTCTTCCTTCTCTCTTCTTCATCTCCTTTCCTCTCCCTTGCTCTTCCTATCCCTTACCTCTGTTCCCCTCCTCTTGCCGTCCACTTTCAATCTCTCTCACTACTCATCCACAGGTTTGAATCTATTACTATTTAATACTTATTTTAAAGAACATTGTATTATGATGTTCCTCAAACCCACTCCCTCTGTGATGGAGGAAGGTCATTGGCTAATAAAGGAACTGCCTTGGCCCATGTTATTGGTTAGGACATAGGTAGGTGGAGTAAACAGAACAGAATGCCGGGAGGAAGAGGAAGTGAGGTCAGACTTGACAGCTCTCCTCTCGGGAGCAGACGCCTCGGCAGAGACGCCATGCCCCGCTCCCAGGCAGACACACACGATGAAGCTCTGACCCAGGATGGACTTAGGCTAGAATCTTCCCAGTAAGACTGGTGCTATATAGATGATAAGAAATGGGCTAGTCCAGGTGCGAGAGTTAGCCTAGAAGAGGCTGGGTAGAAAAGAGCCAAGCGGTGTTTAAATGAATACAGTGTCTGTGTAATTATTTCGGGTAAAGCTAGTCGGGCAGGCGGCTAGGGTGTTGGGGACGCAGCCCCTCCGCCCATATTACTACACCTCTGTTCCACATTTAGACAAATGTCTCATGTCCACCATTGTTCTTTCCATGTTCCAAGTGTTTAGACCTGCTTCTTACAATAAAATAAACTATGTCAATAACCAGCATGGCAAGATAAGCCCAAGGATGTGATAGTATCATACATACTTTAGCAGTAACCAACAACTCTCTGATTGGATTTGAGACCTCGGCAAGAAACAAAACAAAAGAAAATAAAACAAAACAAAACAAAAAAAACGTTTATTATGTTTGGTTTCCATTTTGATTTCAGGAAGCAATATAAATCATATAATTTTACACATTGGTAGTGTAAAATGACCACCTTGAAACAAATTTGGAAATAAAACTCTTAGGAAAAGCAAGGAACATACCTACACCTATTTAACCACACTAGGTTATATTATGCCTATAATAAATATTTCCAAAATGATGAAGGTTTAATATGTCGTATCATAATTAACAATAAATAGATGAAGAGGTATTAGAATAAAAGTTAGCTTTTTTTCCATTTTGCTTCTAATAAGAGTTCTTAGAAAATTCTAATTGCATAGTAAATTTTTATTTGCTAGACTCCCTTTGCTGTATATTAACTCCCTAGAACTTATTCATTCTTCCCTGAAAGCCTGTGCTTCCTGGCCCGTGCCTCCATCACTCCTACCCATCACTGAATGGTAAGTGTCAACTAGTTTTTCAGCATCAGGCCTAGTAACCCTTTTGTTGGACAGGTCTCAGATCTAAACAGATAGGAGTTGGTTACCAACATGGTATGTATTCCACTATGTACACTTGAGGTTATCACGTCATACTGGTCATTGCCCTGGTTTATAGGTGTCATAGTTGAGTGTTACTTTCAGTTGCCTCCCTCCGCTGAAAGACTGTATGATATCTTTGTGCTCCATTTATGCTATAGTCCTCAAGGAGGAACTTCAGGTCGGTTCCCAGTTAAAGGGTTCTCTGGGCCCTGTTTTTGAAATCCATGGTATCCTCACAAATAGAAATTTACCTTCCAATTGTGGTGGATAATAAAGGGCAACAAAATTAGGCTCTATGTTTTGGAGTCTCTTGCATAACCATGGCCAACAATTCAAAGAACAGCTTCTCATATCTGGCATTGGGGATTTTGTTAGACAGTCTTTGTATCTTGGAGAGAACATGATCAGCGCAGATGGGAAGTGTTCTTAGAACTACATAAATATATTTTATACTGAGTTGTGTGTATTATAGTATTTTTGTAAACAGTTAACAATATGATTCCTTGTGACTTTCCTAGCCATTCTTATTGCTATATTTTACCTTCCTCATTCTTCTGTATTTACCTCTCACCGCTCTGTCCCTACCATACAGAACCTACCAGTACTTTTCCCATTTCCCATAACAGATTCATTTTCTTTCTTTCTTTTTCTGCTCTTTTCAGAGGCTTTCATTCATATATGTATATTGATTGAATCCTTGCTAATACTAATTGTGTGTTAACCTTTGAATTAGCAAGATTTTTGGTTTGTTTCATTAGAGATCCTTTAAACACAATGTTAAGATATTTTTATAATAAGCTTCCATTTTTTAACTTTGGCATTTATCGTTTCAAACTTTATACCAGAAAAACGTTTCAGGAACTTGGCATTTAAAGTTTCCATCTCTATTATTGACCTTAAAATATTTCCCAAGTTGTCTTTTGATTTCTTCTTTGACATGTTATTTTATATTATTTAATGCTCACAAATATAAGCATGTTCATTTTCTTCATTCTCTTATTTCTAATTTTATCCATCTCATTATAAAATACACCTGATACAATTTTAATATCCTGCAACCGTGAGTGCTGCAATCACCATCTTGTCAATCTGGAAGAATTTCCTTATGTACCTTGGAAATAAGTGTAGTAGACAGCTGTTAGATAGACACTTCTGCATACCTCTGGAAGATCTACTCAGTCTAAAAATATAATGAAATCTGCTGAATTAATTATTTTGTATCTAGATAATCTACCCAAAGTTAAACATAGTGTACTAAGGCTGGCGTATATTATAGTGCCATTTGTTTTCCACATCTGTTGGTGTGTACATTACTTACCCAGGTTCTCTGATGTTGAATACATATAGTTTCAACAATTAGAATTCTTTTAATTAAATGGGCATCTCTTCATTATGTAATTATCTTTATTGTTTCTTGTTGCAGTTTTTTTAAATTTATTTTATCTAATATAAATATAGCTTCAAACCACATAGAAGTTGAATCTATATTCATTCACTTTGTCTTTTCTTTGAAATGTGAAGAGAATCTCTTATCGTATGCATATCATTTGGTCTTGCTTTTAGCTTTGTGATATTATTGTTTGAGTGTAGAATGTATGTGAGTAGTGTGGGGCAAGGTGTGTGTATATGTGTATGTGTGTGTGTGTATGTGTGTGTGTATATGTGTGTGTGTATATGTGTGTGTGTATATGTGTGTGTATATGTGTGTGTGTGTGTATGTGTATGTGTGTGTGTGTTTGTTGTATGCATGTAGTGGACGAATGTTTGATCAGCTATCGTTCTCGGTGACTTCACATTATTTTCTTTTTTTAAAAAAAGGACTCTCAGTGAACCTAGTGTTATCTGTTCAAGCTGATCTGTCTGGCCAGGCAATTCCTATATCTTCCTGTCTTGGCTTTCTAGCATTGTAGTTAGAAATATGAGCTTCTGCACCTAGCATTTGCATGGTACTGGGTAGCAATTATTTCTGAGGAAGAAGGGTAGCTTTGGGGATTCAAGAAGTAAACAAATCTCACAGAGAAGGTGAAACTTGCAAGGTTATAATGCCCTCCTCAACATTATAGAAGTAAATAATTGCTAGGAACCAAGGACTTTTCAGGTACTTCAGCTGACAGCATATCATACTGAGATCTCCTACGCTTTCAGTTAGGAGTTATCACCCAATCTACTGGTACGTTCTTATTAGGCAGCCACTATTTAGTAGTCCCTGATTCTGTGAATCACCCCTCACACATACTTCAGCATGTATCCCTCTCCCAAATTTAATGGTTCACCAAGTTGGAATTTGGTAGCACCACTATTTTGATCTACTTTTGGTTTCCTGTCTGGTATGAACAGGTATTTGGTTCATATCACCCTATAAAAAAATCTCTCATAACTCTAGGGTTTTAAAGATCCTAACTCAGGTCCTCATCTTTGCACAATAAGTACTTTACCCACCAAGTCAAATTCCCAACACATATATCTTATTTTTAATCCTTAATCTCTTCATATCAAATTTAATGTACATATAACCATTGATAGAGAAGGGTTAATATTGACAACATAATTGTTTTATCTTGTAGCTCTTTTCTACTTTCCCCTTCCTCTATCTTCTTTTGTGATTTCAATTTTTGTAGTTTTATAGCTCTATAAATTTTGTTTTGCATGCATTTGTTATAGATTTTTATTTCAATATTTAAAATATATTATTTATTTATATATTAAAGAGCTACAAGATTAGAGTTTTATTATAATATTTCTGTATTTTTACTGTTATATATGAGTTAGAAAAAATTTTGTCAGGCAGTGGTGGTGTATGCTTTTGATCTCAGCACTCAGGCGGCCGAGGCAGTTGGATCTCTGAGTTTGAGGCCAGCATGGCTTACAGAGTGAGTTCCAGGACAGCTGCAGCTACACACAGAAGCCCTGGCTTGAAAACAAACGAACAAACAAACCAAAGAAATTTATATGTCATCACCATAGTAGGACAGTGCTCTGAATTTGATCAACACCAGTGGTTTGGTGACACACATTAGTTAATACCATCATAGCAAAAATTCAGTGCCATGTTGCAGTTAAACGTTTTCTTCATGACTTCATCTGTATCGCATTTAGTTATGAAGTTTTTCAGATTTTATTTATCCAAACCATATTTACTTCTTTCATTTTTGATGGGTGTGTTTGTTTGGTGAAGCATTTCCAGATGCATGTTTTTCTGCCTCCCTGACACTAAGCCTATCACTCTACTCCTTAGTGTCCTGAAGGCTTCCTGCAGAGAATTCGGCTTGTTTTCTGCTGAGAGTCCCCTGTGTGCAATATATCACTTTTTTCCTTTTTGTTTCAAGATTCTCTTTGCTTTTGCTTTTGAACGTTTTGATTATTGCGTGTCTCAATAAATCTTATTTCCCATCCAACATGTGGGGAGGTGTTTCATCCTCATGTACTTAGATTCCCATACCGTCCCAAGAGTTGGACACTTGGCGCTCTTTTACTTTCAAATAAACCTTCTAGCCTTTCTGCTCTCGCTTCTAATAGAGTAATCACCACAATGCAGACATTATTCTTGATGGCACCTGGTAAACCTTGAAAAAGTTCTTCATTCTTATTTATTTTTCTTCTTTAACTGAATAATCCCAAGTGAGTCTTTATAGACTTATCTACTTGCTTAAGTTTGTAGTTGAAGCTCTCCATCATGTCTGTTAATTTTATTCACTGAACCTTAGACAGATACTTAAAAAACTTGCTTGGATATTTTCTGTGTTCTTAGCTTATTTTCTTATTTTACTGAGTTCTATGTTCTCTTACACTTTACTGAGTTTCCTTAAAGTTTTTACTTATTTGATTTATTATTCATATAATTCATACACATCTATATTTAGAGATTATTACTGAAAAATCATTGTATTTCTTTGGTTTGGTAACATTTCCTTGATTGTTCATGAACCTTGACATCTGTTTTTGCCATTTTAGAAGTGTGAAGTTGTATCATCTTCAGGAATTATCTTTGGACAAAATAATTTCCTTGTCAATCATCAAGGCTAATAATTCTTGAGCCTCCCTTCTTATGATAATATCTTCTCTTTGCATATTGTATTCTGTGTATTCAGTCTTAAGTCTCTATTTGTTATCTCAATCCTGTAATGTCTGTTGGAATTTTGAAAGCTTTCCATTTATTTTCTCCAGGAGACTGGCTTGAAACATCTGTTTGTCTTTTCAAGAAGTTGATGCAGCTGATTACAAATGGAAGTCGTTAGCTAAGGTTTATCCATACCTTCTAAGAGGGGAATGAGGGCCCATGGCCATGGAGAGCTAGTAGAAACTTGAGGGTTACCATGGAGTTTTGAAGGTGTTACACAGTAGATATGCCTAGCTTAAGGACTGGTCTCTAGTAGAGAACATGAAATATTTAATAGAACATAAATCCCCTTCTGCGTTTTGAGACTTGATGTCTGTGTGTTTCCAGACTCTATCAGTTACTCAGTTTTGTATGTCCCTTTGGTAGTCTTTGTTTAGTGGTGATGGGAAAGTCAATAGAGGTTTTGTGCAGCGTTTAATATAGTTACAGATTTACCATGTATAGTCTCGCATTTTCCTATGGAGAAATAAGAAGCAGAACATGTTTCTTGGAGCTGAAGTGTTATACTTTTGGGGAGGGCTGATGTGGGCTAAGTGAGACTGTTTATTTATTTATTTATTTATTTATTTATTTATTTATTTATTTGTTTGTTTGTTTATTTAAGATTTCTGCCTCCTCCCCTCCACCGCCTCCCAGATCCCTCCCCCTCCCCCAATCAAGTCCCCTTCCCTCATCAGCCCGAAGAGCAGTCCGGGTTCCCTGCCTTGTGGGAAGTCCTTTTTTTTTTTTTGAACCTCTCCAATTAATGTCCTCCTATAAGGTTTTCTTTCAGTTATATCCTAAGACATCCCTGCCAGACACCTGGTCTGCAAAGGTAATCTCATCTGAGTGCTTGTCAAAATCACTACACTGTGGGAATCCCGTGGCATACAGTGTCTGTTCTGCCATTTTCCCAATGTCATTTTAAACAAATTATACCTAAGAATCTAGCATACTGCAAATCAGTTACTACACATATGAGGAATTACATTGCTATGTCATCTGACATTTTGGATTGAGAATAATGTAAACTTTAAGATCTTTGTACAATTAAGAGGAGAGCTGAGCAAAGTTCATTTCTAGGACAACCTAATAATATTATTTAAAAATTTAAGTTATTCATATTGTATTTAATATGTATTAGTATTTTATCTACATGCATATCCATGTTTCACGTGTGTGGCTGGTCACCAAAGGAAACAAGAAGCGGATAAAACCAACAGAACAGGGTTATAGAATTTATGAGCTGCCATGTGTGTGTGTGTATGTTTGTGTATGTGTGTTTGTGAGTTGGAAATCAAACCTAGGTCCCAGCCAGTATTCTTAAATGCTGACCCATCTCCCCATCCCACTTAATAACAATTTAGGAAATAAATCAACCGTTTATATAAAGCAACATTAGCAAAAATAAGGGGTTGAGTTATGAGGACTAGCTTAGTTTCCTCCCCATAACTTGTAAGCAGTGTGAGAAATGGGATCTTTGTCTCCTGTTGTTCATGCACTAGGCTAAACATTGCACTTTTATTCTTATTCAATTCTTATAATAAAACATTGTATAAGCTATTACCACAAAATCAAATGTGTAGTAAAGACAGATGCAGTAATATTTGCTTGATGTAATTCTGCTCATAAAGTAATACAAGCAGGATTCAAACACAGATGTTAAACGTATAAATATCTTATTTATGAGACCAAATCATTTTCTTAAATCTGATTCCCATAAGATGCTTCATAACTAACACTCTTGTTCTTTCAGAATGATCAATATATTTCAGCTTTTGATATAGATAACATTAGTTATATGCAATGTTATACACATGAGGAATTGTACTTGCACAAGTTAAAACTTGACTTCTTATGGAAAATGATTGTAATCCCTGTGGAATGATTTGTTTACCTTTACTTTATTTTTGGCATGATAGTTAACATGTGTAATCACTCTTGTAACCTTTTAGAATTTTTTTGTTATTGCTTTTAAGTAATTTAAAATTTTAAATTGCATCAACTCCACTTTTTTCCTATGATATATTCGAATAGTATCTTAAAAACATCAAAAAAGTCTTTATAATTCTGCAGAGTCTGTTTATGGTTCCAGTGTAAAATTATCAGTGTTCGGTCTTTTGGGAGGGCATATATGGTATTATTCCTGGGATTTAATTTTTATCGACTCTTTCTGAATTTTGTATAATGATGTTCAATCATTTCACTGATGTCGGAAGTCCTTCTGTATATGTGATGATTTTATTGGTTGATGAATAAAGCTCTTTCAGTCAACAGCTTAACAGAGTAAAGCCAGGTGGGAAATCAGAACACACAGAGAGAGAGAGAGAGACAGAAACAGAGAGAGAGAGACAGAGAGAGAGAGAGAGAGAGACAGAGAGACAGAGAGACACAGAGAGAGACACAGAGACAGAGAAAGTATATGGAATCAAGGAGACACCATGTAGCTGCCAAAGGAGAAGGACAAGCTGGAACCTTACCCGGTAAGCCACAGCCTCCTGGCAATACACAGAATAATAGAAATGGGTTATTTTAAGATATAAGAGCTAACCAATAAGAATCCTGAACAAATAGACAAAGCTGTGTTGTATTAATACAGTTTCCATGGCATTATTTGGGTCTGGCAGTCAGGAAGCAAACAAACAGAAGTCTCCATCGAGATTTCTCGTCTTCTCAAATTCTTTCCAGATCCTTGCTCTGTTTCTTCCTTACCCAGCTTTGTATCTTCTGAGATATGGAGCTATCCACCTGAGCTTAGATGACCTACGAGGGACTTCAAACCCTTGAAGACAACTGATTTCATATTCCAGCAGCTATCAGCTGCCAATGGCTCCTCAACCAGAACCACACTTTATGTCCACTTCCCCTCTTTATACAGGTATTTCGTTTCCATTGAACTTGTCTGGGTGTTTCACCTGCTGTCACAATCTCTGTGAGTTTATGTGTTTGACTTTCATGTTGAGTCTGAAAAATCACTGTTTTTATGTGGTCACTCTCTGCTTCTAGCTCCTACCTTCTTTTTTGCCTACTCTACATAACACTAAATATCCTTCAGAAAAATCATGTGGAAGTATTCTATTGTAGAAACATGTTAAATACACACACACACACATACACACAAACTCAAATACATACAAATGGGAGACAGAGAATTTAAACCGAGTTACGTTATAACAGAGTGACAAAGCTGCAAATAGCTCTCACAGACAAATAAATGAAAATACCCAGGACAAAGAGTATTTCACCACTTTTGGAGATGTTATCCAGTAATATCCCTTAGATTATCAAACATTATAGACTATTTCCAATACTCTTGGTTTTTCTATAGAAGCTGATGGTAATTTCCAGTTGCTGATCCTGGAGAGATTGCTCAGAGGTTAAAGATAACGTGCCTCTTTTCCAGGAGACATATGAATTAATTTCTATTATCTAGCTTCTATTATATGGTAAGGTGTTATGAATGTTACCAGAAGATAATAGTTGTCATGAGTTTTACCCATCTGTGATCAAAATTGTATGAAATTCTCAGAGAATTAATAAAATCGGGTTTACAACAGAAGATAAATGAAGAGGCAGGGCATCTTTGTTATGCTACCTTGGAGAAAGAGATATGAGCATTTTCTCTTTGACCCTCATAATATCAAACTGTTTTGCAGAACAAGAAATTTCTACTAATCACAGTGTGCTGGATACTTTTTATGTAAACATGACATATATGCTGTGGTTGTCTGCAAAGAGGGTACCTCAGTTGAGAAAATGTGTCTAAAAGATTGGCCTGTAGGCAAGACTGTGGAGTATTTTCTTAATTTATAATTAATGTGAAAGTGCTCAGCCTATGTTGGGCAGTGCCAAAAATAAGAAATTTTTTCATAAATTGTATAAAATAAGTAGGAGAGCAGATTATAGGGAGCAGGTAATTTGTCAGCATTCCTCCATGGTTTCTGCTTCATCTCCTGCCTCTAGGTTTATGCCTTGAGATCCTTCCCTGGCTTCTTTTAGAATGAACTATAAGCTTTACGATGGAATAAACCCATTCTTCAAGTTGATTTTAATCATGGCATTTATCACAGAAATAGAAAGGTAGTTAATACAGGCAGTTCTTTAAGAATTCTTACATTTCTTTTGAACCTCACTGAATACCAGATTCTTCAAGTGCTAATTCTTCAACAATCGAAATGATGATGTCTGTGTGTCTAATCATTCTTTCATTTTTGAAATAACTTATTTTGGCTACTTTTATTCATATGTTTTATCTGTTGCTTTCAATTATTGCTAAATTTGATTACATGCCATTATGTTGAAACTTCTATAAGGGTCTAATAGATAATGGTGTATAATCTTGTGATATACTATGCTTGATTTTGGTATTATCCTGGCTTCAAGGAATGCATCAAGAATTATCTCTTCCTCTTTGAATGGTGTGACGAATATTACTGATTTTCATTATAAGTTCGGTAGATTTTAAATGTGACTCATAATGTTTCTTACACTGGAAGTTGCTGGTCAGGACCTCAAATTCAACATCATCAATAATATGCGTGAACATCCAATTCACTATGTAATGATGACATCAGAGCCTCAGTTTTTATGATAAAATTGTGGAAAACAGGAACAAGTTCAATCTCAGGAACAAAATGTGATCAAGCAATATACATCTCAAACATCTCAATTGCCAAGAACAAGGAAGACAAGGAATGGTGAAGACGCGGCAGAATACAAAAGTGACGTGGAAATCAAAGGACAATAGGGTTTCCCTGGAAATACTACTGGGAAATAGAGCATCAGATGAAAATTTAGTAAACCCAATGAAATTATTTGATTTAATACTTGTCTTAGTGTTTCTATTACTGTGACAAAGCAACATGATTAAAAAGCAAGTTGGGGAGGAAAGGGTTTACACTCTCTGATCATAAGTCCATCATTTGAGGAAGTCAGAATAAGAAATCAAGAAGGGCTGTAACTTGGAGGCAGGAGCTGATGCCAAAGCCATGGAGGGTAGATGCTCCCCTGGCTTGTTCAGACTACTTTTATGTAGAATCCAGGACTACCAGCCCATAGATGGTAACAGCTCTTTATGTGCTAGTAACTCCGCCATTGATCACTAAATTTAGAAAATGCATTACAGCTGAGTCTCATGGAGGCATTTCCTCAACTGCGGCTCCTTCCTCTCTGATGACTCTAGCTTGCGTCAAGTTGACACATAAAAGTAACCAGTACAAAACTATTGGTTTAAAGTTGGTTTCTCCAATTATTCTATAGATATGTAATGAACAGAAGTAAGGAGAATTTGACTGGAGGTTACACAAAATTTCTCTGTAGTCTCATTGTGACTTTAAGTCTAAGACTTTCAAAATGTAGAAATATTTTGCTTTTAAGAATAATGACTCAGGATTGTATATTTTAGTATTTTTCTATTTAAAGGCAGTTTTTATCCACCAGTTATGAAAGTAATATAAATAAATCATCATTAGCAATTCATGTTGGATGTCAGACAAGCACAGAGAAAAGGGGAAGTAAAGGCTCTAAGGGCCGTGAGTTTGAGGTGCATAATGGATTTATTCGGTGGTAGAAGACTAATGATGGTCTTGGAATGCACAAGATTTGAAAGAACAGAAAATACAATGCAGATTTCCCTATATAACCAAATGCATGAAAGAACTGTATGTAAAATATACTCAGGAAGTCTACTAGCAATAAAGCATCACAAAGATAATCGAATATCTAGAAAATATAGAAAAAGATAATCATTTGGAGTAGGCATTTTTGCATTAGAAAATATTCTCTGCAATTGAAATAGTGAATTTAATTTCAGGAATTCTGGTTTCATGTGAAGAAAGTCAGAGATATTTCAATGCTTTAAAAATGATGGTCAAAATGCAATTATTGTCAATAGGTTTTTCTTCTAAAGCAATTTTGTATATCAGTTGATATTATATGAATGCTGAAAGGTTTATGAAAGTGTGGATATATTCTCTTCTAATTCTTATCATTTTTGCTCTTAATAAAGCACTAAGGTTGACCTTGAAAAACTCTTACCATTTTTCTACTATTGTGGTGATTTCCTCAGCTTTATTTTGTTTTTAGAAACTGTGACAACCTTAGATATTATTCCAGAATAAATATTGTCTGGATTTTACCAGGACTGACATTTTCCTGATATCATTAGGAAGGCTATGGCAGATGATTAGTGGAATTTTCTTTCTATGGAATGCTCTTGCCTGTCCATTTTGTTTTAGTATATCTCACAGACTGAGAGCTATCAACTTATTTCCTGAATCCTACAAACTATGATAGCAACAGCAAGAAATCGAGTGTTGTTACTCATTGCTGGCATGAGGTTTATGTAGAGCTCATGGTCCCTGTCTTTCTTACCTTGAAACTGGTACCTACTTATATGGGCTCTGTTGAGTTAAACATATCTTTGAAAAGTTACAGAAAGTATGCTATGCAACTTAACCCACAGATCTGGAAATAAGAGCAGGGAAGGGAGGGATGTTTGGGGCCATAGAAAAATGGGGAGTTTGGGGTGGAGACTTTGCTAGATGAACAGGAAGATGTTACCTCCATGAAGAAACCAGCCAATGAGGAATTAATAGGGCCAATAGCATGATTAAAAATACAAAAACTTGGTTATCCTGTTGTTGCCCCGAGTCAGAGATCCTGAAGCTTTGAGTCTGCAAGACTGACCCCTTCACATGGTCCAGTAAATCATAGATGGGGTAGGTGGATGTTGTGGTGGGCCAGTTCATAATCCTGGTTCTGGGTCAAGGTAGTTGCAGGGCTGGTCATCCTGCCAGCTCTCCCTTACCCTCACCACCAGGGTGAACTCTCGAGAATTTTCCCTGGTGAGTTCTCCTCTTGCAGCAATGAACAAGGAGCAGAGCCAGTTCTTCCATTTTGATGTCCTCAGGGTTCTCACACAACTACACCTTCAACGCCATTTCTACCATGATCCTCAAGTGTGGTATAGGGTCTACTCTCCTGCGGGCTGAAGGTGAAGAGGGACAGCTTCCACTTACCCTTTCTTATGACCACTGTTATGATCTTAGGGCCAGTTTTTTCTTCTGCCCCAGGAGTTCCAGTAAGAGTACAGCATCAAGAATGCAGCAAAAACCAGAGACGTTGAACCAGAACAATGAAACTTTGCAATGAACAAGTAAAGATAGATGGATAAAAGTTGTACTGACGGACTCACGGTTTCACTCGACAGCTACTGTGACAAGATTGAGTTTTCCTTTTTTTTTGTCTTTTGCTTCTTTTTTTTCTTAAATTTTATTGTATTTCATTGGGTGGGGGCGGTTCAAAGAGCAGAGGGTGGATAACAAGGGACAAGGAAATGAATGGGATGGAGATACATGTGTGAAAGGCACAAAGAATAAATAAAAAGAAAGTTAAAAAGGAAAGAAATACAGAAACTTCTCTTCTGTCCCAAATGGTTCCAGCTATAAGCTGACATACAGCTCAGAAAAATCATGTACTACCTACTTCTGTTTCACTACGATGTCTCCATTACTCATAATGTGAAATGGATCTCCTCTCTCTCTCTCTCTCTCTCTCTCTCTCTCTCTCTCTCTCTCTCTCTCTCTCTCTCTCTCTCTCTCTCTTTTACCAGTGACATTTATAGTGGATCTTCTCATTGCTGCATCATGCATGGTCAGATCCTTCAGGTCTTTTGGTATGGCCCCTTCTTATTAACAAATTATTGGAGACTTAATCACATAGAGTAAATCCTGACTATTTTGTAAATTTAGAGCAAAAGTTTGCTTGGAAATTAAGAAAAACTAGCAATTGAGATTAGTAGTTTATACAACTTCTAAAATGCAGAAGATACAAATGTGGATTTCGTTGACAGCAGTGAAATAATATTATTTCTGAACAACGGGGGACAAAACATGTTCTTGGAATATTTAAACAATGAGTTCCATTTCAAAAAATCTTGTTATGAGTTTTCACGTGCTGAGTTTCTCTATCTCTGTTGGTTTCCCCATCATAAGTTGTGGATGAGGATGGGTTGAGGGAAGAGTAGGAGCGGAAGGAGGGAAAGGGAAACTGCATTTGGTATGTAAAATGAAAAAAAAAATTAAAATAAAAATTCTTGTTATAGCTCAAAAAGAAATTAGAATTTATGAACTGAATAAATAAATGGATGTGTATTCATGCAATGCAGTATGACAATGTAAACAGGAACTCACACTAAGTGTGTACGAATATGGCTAAGTATTTAACACCCAACATGGAGAAGAACAAAATTATACTGCTATGTTTTGTATGATATGATTTATGTACAGTAAATTAAAAATCACACGTGGAAATATGTACAGAGAATGTGAATATGCATATTTAGTTATCATATAAATGTGTTTGTATTAACACGAGTGGGAGGATATTCAGCAATTTTTTTCTTTTGGTGCAATGAAAAATGATTTTATTGTTGTCAAACGGTCTGAAGTTTCCTTTATTTGTATTTAGAATTTCATATATGAGCACTGTATTTATTGCCCTCGCATCTACATCTTTCCATGTCCACCAACTCACTTTAAAACTTATGACCTGTTCTACAGTTATTATTGCTGTTGTTGTTAAGTGTGCACCTGTGTGTGTTAAACACCTACAAAGTCTACTTCGTAAGGCTCTTATATGTATGTGTTTAGGGTTTACCACTAAGATTGAATAAAGTGTAAGGGTGTTCATCTCTGAAGAAGACTAATTCTTCATCTCTCAGCATCCATTGATGCCTGTACCTCTTTAGCTAGGAATGGGACCTTGCAAAATGTCCTGCATCCGTATTGGACTGTCCACTGGTGTGGCTATTATGTAGGTCTTATTTTATAAATTAAAGAATAGATTCTATCAAGGTGGATCTATGTATGTTTTTCTTAGGGTACATCTTGTTACTTAGGTGTAAGATAGTATCTCAGAGTCGTTTTGATGTGCATTTCCCTAATGGCTAAGGATGTTGAACATTTTCTTAAGAGTCTTTTGGCCATTTGAGATTCATCAGTTGAAAGTTCTCTATTTAGTTTTATACCACATTTTTTATTGGAATATTGGGAATTTTAATGTTTAATTTCTTCAGTTCTTTATACAGTTTTGGAGATCAGCCCTCTGTCTGATGTAGGGCTGGTAAAGATCTCTTCCCACTCAGTAGGCTGCCTTTTTGTCTTATTATCTGTGTCCTTTGCTTTATAGGAGCTTCTCAGTTTCAGGAGGTCCCATTTATTTATTGTTGCTCTCAGTGTCTTATATATAGAAAATGGTCTCCTGTGCCCATACATTGAAGACTACTTCCCACTTTCTCTTCTATCAGGTTCAGATTAATATTGAGGTCTTTAATCCATTTGGACTTGAGTTTTATGCCATAGGATAGATATAGATCTACTTGTACTATTCTACATGTCAACATGTAGAAAAGTTTTGCTAGCACCATTTATTAAAGATCAACACAATGTTTTTAAAAACAAAGCTGATATACTTAACTTTTTATAAACCCAAGTTAATTTTTGAAATAGAATTAATTTACTTGGCAAAATCTGCTTATGAATTTTTGTGATTATCACTATCAATATACATTTCAAAACTGAAAAACAGGAGTTTTCTTTAGAAAACTCAAATCTATGTGTTTTGTAAGACATGTTCAAGCTTCTTATCTTAGAATTTTATTTCTGTAAATGAGACAGCATGACCACAGAATTTCTTTTTAGTTTTTGTCAATAAAGGGATCTCTGTGTAGTTTTGGCTGTTCTGAATTTTGTTCTGTAGACAAGGCTAGCCTAGATCACAGAGATCCCCCTGCCTCTGCTTCCCAAGTGAAGGGATTCAAGGCTTGCATCACCACTGCTCTTATCAAAAGATATTCAAGATGGAGGCAGTTCAGAGAAGAGAGCAAGAAGAGTAATATTTTGATTGAGGGAGCAATTATAAGTCTATAAAAAAAAAGCTGGCACTAGAGAAATTCCCAGGAGTCCACAAGGATGACTCCAGCTAAGACCTTAAGCATTTAGAAAAGAGGGTGTCTGAACCTGCCTTGCCCTGTAGTCAAATTGGTGAATATCTTAAATATCACCATAGAACCTTCATGATGAAAACAGAAACAGAGGCCTACAATGGAACACTGAACTGAGCTCCCAAAGTCTAGTTGAAGAGTGAGAGGAGTGAGAATATGAACAAAGAGGAAAAGACCATGATGGAAACACCCACTGAAACAGTTTACCTGAGCTAATGGGAGCTCACCAATTCTAGTCAGACAGGAAAAGAACCAGCATAGGTCCAAACTAATCTTTCTAGATGTGGTTGATAGTAGTATGACTGGAGCAGACGGAAGAGCCACTGGAGTGGCACCAGGATTTATTCTATTGCTTGTATTGGCTTTTTGGGAACCTAGTCTCTTTGTATGGATACCTTATTATGTCTAGATATCTTAGCGAGGGCCTTGGACTTTTAGCAGCGCAGTGTGTCTTACCCTTTCTCAGGATTGAATGGGGGTTGGGAGTAAGTGGAGGGAATGGGAGAAGGGGAGGGAGTGGGAACTGGGATTGATATGTAAAATGAAAAAAAGATAGTTTGTTTTCTTTTAAAATAAGATAAAATGAATGAAAAAAGAATGGATTTTATTCTTTTACTTATAAAGCAATAATATGGGTCATCTATTTAAAATATGCCTATGTTTAAAATGTACAAATACTAAAGTAATTCATATTGTTTAATTTATAAGTCTGTGGGCATATCTATGTGTACTTGTTTATCTATATGTGCACTCTCTCTGTGTGTATGTGTGTGTGTATGTGTATGTGTGTTTATGCATATGGAGAACAATGGAGAGCATTGGATGGCCTGGAATTAGAGTTACAGGGACCTGTGAGACACCTTGTGGTGCTGGGAATGAAACCCAGTTCCTTTCCAAGAGCAGCAAGTGCTCTTTACCATTGAGCCATCTCTTCACCCTAGTCTGTATATGTTTTCAGAAGACATCATTGTCTCTATATTTCTAAAGTAAAACATTGTTCTCTGAATTGGGAGGTTGTCTTTTGGGCTTTTGGGCTGGGTGTTGAGTAGGATCTCAGGATCCTTCTGTCTCTGCTCCCTCCCTACATTGGCATTCCAAGTAACTGATGTGGTGCTCAGCATTTATATGTATGCTAGGATCCAAAATCAGGCACTAATTCTTGTGGCTCATGAATTTTCCCACTGAGCTATTTCCTCAGCTGTGGTCTTCATTGTTTCTCACATAAAAATAGATGGTAATCTGAGAGACTCTTCCTTTGAGGGACGATGAGTTTTTTCTTTCTTGCTGCTTTTAAGATTCTCCATTCAGATTTCGGACATTTAATTGTAATTTGGGCTTCAGTAATATTATGCATAGCCTATTTTGAGCTTTGGGCATTTAGCCCAATTTAGAATGCTTTTCGTGATTATGTCTTCACTAGTCTCTCTAAACCCCTCATTCTCTATCCATCAGGATCTCCATCAAAGATTATGTATGTGTGTGTCTCTGTCTATGTGAATATGTGTGCATATGAGTGGGTATGTGACTGTATATGTGTATATGAGTGTTTTGATGTGTGAATATCTCTGTGTATGTATATGTGTGTACATATATGCACTTGTGTGTGTTGTAGGAGGCTACTCATTCATTTCCCAACTGCCCTGACTCAAAGTAATCATTTAGAAACTGTATTCTTTAAATTGCTGCTTGGCACTTAAGCATATTGCTAGCTAGCTCTTACAGCTAGAATTAACCTATTTCCATTATTTTGTATTTTACCGCAAGGCTTGTGGCCTACTGGCAAGATTCCAGCTGGCAGCTCATGTCTTTCCCCTCTGGCAGCTCCATGGTGTCTTTCTGACTCCACCTACTCTCTCTATATGTATCTCTTCCAGCCTGGTAATGTTCTATTAAGCCATTAGCCAAAAGCAGCTTCTTTATTCATTAACCAATGAAAGCAACACATAGAAAGGACTTCCCACATCATGTGTGTACATGTGCATGTGTGTGTATGTGTGTGAGAATATGTGTGTGTGTGTCTGTGTGTTCATGTATGTGTGTGAGTAACTATGTGTGAGTTTCTTTGTGCATGTATGAATGTGAGTATGTGTGTTTGTGTTTATACCTTTTTATGTGTGTGTGTATATGCATATTTGTATGTGGTAGCAGGAAATGTACATCTCAGACTATGTTCAGATTTCATTACTCTTCTTTCTGTTGATTTTCAATGTGGTTTCAATTCTTTTGTTTCTTTATATGCTTATATTTATTACATTTTGTCAATTGTACTTTTGAATCTTTCAAATTAGTTTGTAATTTTATCAATAGTACTTTTCAACTTTAAATAAAGTTTCTAATTAATTAAAAATCCATTAATGTCTCATTTTATGCCTATTTTCCCCTATTTGTCTTCTTTCTCATCTGTGGTGCTCACTCTTTCACAACATTTAAGAGAAGTGGTTCCATCATTTTTTATTGAATCCTTGATCTGGATTTTCTCAGAGATAATCCTGCCATTTTTATTGTACCTTATTTTCTGTTTTCTTTATGTATCTCAAAGGCTATAGTATGTTTACTTTGGAACTCAAATTCTTTCTCCTTCTTAGAATATCTTTTCCAATGGATTGTCTGGAGGCATTACCATCCCTGACTTCAAACTCTATTACAAAGCTACAGTATTGAAAACAGCTTGGTATTGGCATAAAAACAGAGAAGTCGACCAATGGAATCGAATAGAAGACCCTGACTTTAACCCACAAACCTATGAACACCTGATTTTCAATAAAGGAGCTAAAAGTATACAATGGAAAAAAGAGAGCATCTTCAACAAATTGTGCTGGCAAAACTGGATGTCAATCTGTACAAGAATGAAAATAGATCCATATCTATCACCATGCACAAAACTCAAGTCCAAATGGATTAAAGACCTTAATATCAGTCCGAACACACTGAACCTGATAGAAGAGAAAGTGGAAAGTACTCTACAGCACATGGGCACAGGAGACCACTTTTCCAATATTCTAACAATAATTTTATTTATTCTCTTATTTTGTCTCTGAACTCTTTTCCTTCACTCATATCTGCATAATATTTAGACATAGAGTTATCTCCATTAATTTAAGAGCTATATAAACAGAAAAAAATAGAATCAAGCAAAGAACTGACAAAGCCCTTTTGTCAGTCTTGCAGCATGTAATTCCAAGAAGGTATTTAAACAGTATTTTCATGTACAGTTCTCATTTCTGTACTTTCACTTCCTGCTTGACAACCCAGATATTAATACATAGTGAATTCCCAGGTTTCATCTAGGTCATAAGAAGTTTATTTTTCTTGTTTCAGTCATAATCTTTTCTCTTGGCAATCTGGGAAATTTTTATTGTTCCTATGATTGTTTGAACAATGCCCAACATTTTGCTCTCAGGTGAACTTCCAAGAAAGAAGGGGACATGGTCATTTCATGATAGTCATTTGGAAAAATTCACGCAGAAAACACACACATAACATTTTTTGTATAAGTCTCGTCTGTTCCCTCAAGAAATGGAGTAGAGGTTCCAGGAATTACTGTTGTGGGAGGTCCTTCCGTTCCTCCAGCCTATACCCGCTGAGATACCAGCCCATTGGGGCGTGGTCTCTCTCCCTTTATAAAAGCAGCCACTTCCCTCTCCTCTCTCTCTTCACTTCCTGCTCTGCCAGCGACTAGACTCCCTTTCTGGTTGTGAAGAGGGCTGTTGTCTGGGATGGTGATCTGTACGTTTTTTCCCCTTTAAATAAATATCACCATACTAATCATAATTCTAAACTGGTGTGGCATTGTTTGCGACTTATGCCTACAAATTACACCTAGCCTTGTGGTCTTGGAAAGGATGCTGTCTTGATGAGAAGGACCGAAGCAAGCAATCAAACCACAGCATTTCTTGCTGTTTTTGTGTTGTCTTAATATGACATTCATTTTGTTGCTTAAATTTCTGTTTTAAAAAAGAACTTGAAAAAAGTTTCAACAATGCCCAACCTGTGAGACACAAGGTTACTGTGGCACATTCTGCCTTTAGGTTTATTAAGTTAGGTAAATATATTCATGTACATTTTATCAATAGCATTCTTTATGTTCATGACTATTTTAGCATTAGCTGTATTTATCCTGTGTTTGAATTTGAAGGCTTTGCTTTTAGGGTCACTGCTAATGGAGTAGAAGTATGGAGTGCTCCCTGATACTCCCTTACTACACCTCTCCATTCTTCCTCATTATCAGCAGCCCCATCAGAGGTGGTGAGTTTGTTACAACTGATGAACCCACCCTGACATATCATGATCACACAAAGTTCATAGCTCACATTAGTGTTCGTTGTTGATGTTCTATGTCTATGAGTCTTGACAAATGTATAATTTATAATAATGTGTCTACCATTGTATTAACATGCTGAATACTTTCCTTGTCCTGAATGTCCTCTGTGCTCCAGCTATTTATTCTATGTATCCATTTTTAATTAACTATACTTTACCAGCGAAAGATCGGGAGCTTGCTTTATGGCCTGTGCATGTTAAATGAGGGTTTCATAAACAATGCTGCTATATTTGACCTCAAAGGTTATTTATTTTCTTTTGTATCTTAACTTTGCTATCACCATTTTATTTCATTTACAAACGTGCTTTAAAAACATTTTTACTCAACAAAATTTTAGTGATTGAATTTAACTATCTGTCAGTTAAGCTAATAGTGTTAGTGATAAAAAGATGAATGAGGTTTACTATATGTTTGGGGTTTTATATTCCCAAGAGGTTTATAATATTTCTGTCAGTAATGCCCTTACTTTTGTAGGGTAAGCAGACAATTACAGTGTAGAAGGTCTTGTAATGAAATAAGCAGAAAACATTGCTTAAAGGACTTCTCAGTATTTTATTAAATCTTAGGATTAACAATGTCATAAAAATGTCACTTGAAAGAGAAACCATAATAATGAGTTTATGCTTATTGGAACTATGGAAACAAATACTGTGAATCAAGATTATTATAACTTCATGTCAGTCACTAGGGTTTTTAAAACTTTACTCCATACTGTTGCAAGCATCACATGTTTAGCACTAGAAGATAACATCTCTTGTGGAATATTACAATGTTGAAAGAATTAGAGTAACTTTATCTGATATAGTTTATGAATTGATTTATTTTGTGAAAAGCACATTAAAATTAAGTATATTTCCTGGACTTGCATAAAAGTATTTTTTCCTTCCTTCCTTTCTTTCTTCCTTCCTTCCTTCCTTCCTTCCTTCCTTCCTTCCTTCCTTCCTTCCTTCCTTTTGTTAATTCACTTGGGAATAGGACATTTCTTTTTTTAAAATAAATGAGAAATTGGGAAGGAGTGAAGAACTTAGCAGTTAAGAGCACTTGCAGCTCTTAAAAATTATTACTAAGCACATGACTGCTAAACACCAGTTCCAGAGAGTTTGGTGACTCATTCTTCCAGTCTCTGCAGGTACCTCAATCACATACATGCAGGTAAAACACTCATGCACACGAAATAAAATAATAAATAATTTAAAATAAATAAAAATCCTCCACATAGTTATGTAAAAATGTGTATAGAATTGAATTTCATCACATTTAGCATGTGTACTTGATCCTTTTATAGTCTTATGAATCATTATTGAAAGATAGGCACATGAGTGATTGTTGAAAGATAGTCACAATACTATCACTGAAAGAAAGAATTTAAGACATTAATTAAGCTCTCTAATAGTTCTATGTACAGATTTTTTTTCTTAAGAAAGACTAGAGTAGTCTCTGACTTAATTTTGTGTCTTAGTTAGTTCTTTAGATGAATTTGAAACATAGTGAACAAAAATAAATTTCTCCATGGAAATAATGTATTTTAAATAATATAGTTTCTGAAATCAAAGCTCATTATAGAGTCTTTGACACATTTGTTTTATATAATAATTTATGTTTTTAATATGAAAATAACTAATAGTGATCAACAGAAACATACTTTCTATATCTTCATAAGTTATTTTTAAGAATAGTTCATGGAAACAGAGAATTGGTTGTCCCACAACACCCCCAGCTTTAGACAGCTGTGTCTGAACTTTTGATATGCCATGAAAAAGCCAAGTTTTTTGTTCATTTTTTTATATTCAATGTGACTCTGCGAGTGACTGGTCCTGTGATTTACATCCACAGAGGGTAAACTTATAACCACTCTTCCAATTATAATAAATGGGAAACAGAATCAGTGGCATAGTGCTGTCTAGATGTACATCACACAAGTATGAAAGATAGATACAAGAAGTCTGTGTTTAGAACTACACCTTAAACATATATTTTACTTCTATGCCCAGAAAAGTAATTGAGTTGAATATTCACTGAATAATTTTAAAAATGGATATAATTTTTCTTTTAATTCTTTCTATTCTAGTCATGTTTATTACTCGGGATCTGAAGTACAATAACTGTACTCCTCAGATGTATTTTATTTTAGTTACTACCAGAAAATGCTCATCTTAAATACATGGCTCTTTCCATTAAACTACATCTCTAAACTTTAGCAGTACAAGGAGATGTTTCTAGTTGAATTCTAATGATATGAGTTTTACAACAACAACAAAAAAAAAAAAACAAACAAAACAAAATCAGCAGCTCTTTCAAAGTGAAGGTTAATTCTCTCAACATGTTAGGTTGAGAAATGAATAGATTTATACATCACAGGTCTGGGTGTGTCTGAGGGTGTTTGCACATGTCATTCCGTCTCTAGAGTACTGAGGTGTAATAGCTCTGCATTGAGTCTGGATATGAAGATGCTATTGGAGATGGTGTGTAGTACGAGGTGGACAATAACAAAGAAGTAGAGCACTGGCTACAGCACTGCGGGTAGTGTCTTGTCCTGGCCCCTTCCTCGATATCCTCTTGCAAATTTTTGATGACCTCAATGTGAACTTCTCTATTGTACTTCCTGAAATTTCACTTCCAAATACATAGATCCTCTCAATCAATGAGAGGAATTAAATCTTTCTCCCTGTTAACAAGCTAAAGGCAGATATTTAGTTACAATAAAACAAAGTGTGACGAATACACAGGGGAAAAAATGGAGCTCAGTTATTGTATAGCATTTATGACTTTAAACTACAATTTAGACTACATATTTCCTACTTAAATATGCGCATTTCTATAGTCTCAGAGATTTTTAAGTATAAATGTATATGTTAATTTATTGTTTGAGGATGTCACCCATCCTTCTATTGTGTCTCATCTAATCTATCTTCTATTCCCTACCATCAAACTTCCCCCTAATCCCACACCATCACTTTTCCCTCCCAACGTCACATATTTAGTGCTGATAATATACACATGATTTTAGAGTTTTTCCACGGAGATGGGGAGTCATTCTGAATAATACCCAAGTAAAAAATGACTCTTCTTTCTCCAGCACCCTAAATTAGCCAATAATGCCTCAGCTGGTGGTGGTGTTTAGTAAGATTCTCTCCAATCAATGCTTGTTATTTTTGTTGTTGTTGTTGTTGTTGGCTTGTTTATACATTGGTCTTGTATATGCAATCCAAACTACTAGAAGTTTATGTGTACGGCAACCTCGTCATGTTTGGAAAGTGCTATTTTTCTTCAATCCTCCATGACTTGTGGATTTTAAAATCTTCCTGCCCACAATACGTTTTCTTTGGGATGAAAGTTTGTAGAATCATAGAGATTTTATATTTACTGTTTTAATAATATGAGTTATAACCAGACTAGTCTTAAATACCTTCTTTCCCTACATGTAGCAAGCAGTATTGCAAGTTTTTTGAGAGATATTTTAACAATGGAGAGGATTTTTTTTTACTTTTTTTTTTACTTTATTTTTTCTTTGAAAATTTCTACCTCCTCCCCTTCTCCCACTTTCCTCCCCTCCCCCTTCTCTCTCCCCCTCCCTCTCCAGTCCTAGGAGCAGTCAGGGTTCCCTACCCTATGGGAAGTCCAAGGTCCTCTCTGCTCCCCACAGGCCCAGGAAGGTGAGCATCCAAACAGACTAGGCTCCCACTAAGCCCGTCCATGCAGTAGAATCAAAACCCAAAGCCATTGTCCTTGGCTTCTTCGTCAGCCTCCACCATCAGCCACATTCAGAGACTGAGTTCTCAAGCTTGAACAGCAATCTCTTTACAGGCTAAGATATCATCCCAGACCCAAGCACACATTTGTATATTTAAGAGTTACTATATAATACAAAAGCTTAAAAACTCCATTTCCCATCACATTCAAAGATATAAGAAACAAACACTGACAGATGTGCTCAATTATAGCTATTCTTTCTCGCTTTTGGAATGAAACTTTTGGGTGTAGTTATTTGATTTTGGTGGCAATGGCCTTTGATTTTTTTTTGACACAGTACCTCACAAATGATGTCTTCCTTATGAAGGTACTTGCATCTCTGAAATCACAACAGTAAAGGGAGGTGATTTCCACACAAGACATCCCACAAAGAGAAAACACTTCATGAGCACTATTTGTTTCTTCCAATTCTTCTCTCCATAAGGGTTACTAGTTCCTCATAAGTAAATGTCTGAGACAGTTCATACATTTCTCTACACATAATGCAACAAAAAGTATTACAGTTATTTAGCAAGAAACTTCCACCTTATGAGATCATGCATTCGTACCATCATCATGCAGAATTTAGCTACAAACTGAGACATGGAGGTTGGGATCCAGGAGAGTAAGACTTTCATTATTATTCTGAATATTTTTGAAAGCAGACAGAAAATAAACAGAGCTTTGGTGAAGCAGTCACCACAAAAACAATTGCTGCTTTCATTTATCTATTTTTTACAGGGTATATTTTGGTTTTATTCGGAGATACATATATTTATTGCAGAACCTGGCTTTGCATTTATTTTCCCAGATGGCATAAACTTCCTACTCCATCCTGCTGCTAGTCACTAGGTGACTAGAATGTGCTCATATGGAATGATTTACAGAGGAAATAATTAAAGTTGATTTTTTTTGGTGTTCTTTCTCAAAATGAATAAATCTTTACATGTACAATATAGATTCTTTCTTGGAAATGTTTGGGTCTTTTGATGTTATTAAATGATGGGCAGCTTGGCTATAGTGGTGCACACATTTAATGCCTGCATTCTGAAAGAAAAGGAAGGTGGATCTCTATGAGTACGAAGCCAGTCTGGTCTGCAGAATGAGTTCCAGTACAGCCAGGACCTGAAATACACACACACACATGAAACCCTCTCTCAAAAAGTCAAGAATAAATTGAAAAACAATTTGGGTATGCTCACACACTGATGTGACAGCTAAGGAATAGTTCCTGTAATATCAAGTGATGGGCACATCACACATTGTGTGCTGGCATCAGTTATATGGTAAAAGACACTTAGAGATGACACTCAACAGAACTCAATTTATTGAGAAATATCTAACTTCCATTCTTTCTCAGGGAGTTTCTGTGAAAGAGAAGATAGAAAAAAGGTATCAAATAAACAATTACCTCATGATCAGTGGGTCACCTGTCCCAATCTCTCATCCAGAACTGTAGTGAATCTACTTGAGGGATACAAGTATTTATATGATAACATTAAGGTTCTAAAAAATAACATTCTGTCCTACACCTAAGCCTTACCCTATACCTACCTGCAGGTGTAGGTGTAAGGTTTCTTCACCCTTTAACCTCATTGATGAAATGGCAAAACCAAATAATATATGTGGCCCAACCAGGACTCAGCAAGTCTAATAAAGGAGAAGGGAGCACAGACTTTTAAACATCGCTGTTCCCACCAGACGGAGGTGGCACGTGCCTTTAATTCCAGCACTCAGGAGGCAAAGGCAAGTGGATCTCTGACAGTTCAAGGTCAGCCTGGTCTACAAGAGCTAGTTCCAGGACAGGCTCCAAATCTTAAAAAAATAACTCTGTTCCTTTCCCTAAGATCTTAAAACATAACATCTACTGAAGATTATAGTAGATTCAAGGAACTATTTTACCACCCATTACAGAGCAGGCTTGGTTCTCTACTATACTGTTACATTGATGTAAGCGTAACAGGTTTATTTGAAATAGTCTATATTTTTACACAAACCACAACTGGGTTATTGAACGGTTTCTATTTTAGCATCTCATCAAGACTTTCTCAAATAAGTTTATTGCATAATCAAGGTGCCTCAATCTGAGCTGAGAATGTCTGCATTGGCCTGAATGTCTCAGAAAGATGATGAATGCTGATAGTACTTATTCTGGGAAATGATTAATTAAATCCCTTTCCTGGCAGTTCCATTAATATCAACACAACATGGCAGAGATATTGACATAGTGAGAAAACACTGCTTTCAACAATAGGGCTTTGTTGACAAAACAGTGAAATGTCTAGACCATTAGCAACTATTCACGGATCCATCTTCAACATCAATCTAACTTAGTTTTCACATACACACACATACGCACAGGCACAGATGCACACATACTCTCAAAATGTGCAGCATGTAGGAGGATGAAACAATGTGTAATTATCATTAAATATGAATGTGAATAGGTCAGAAATTTCCTAGACGCCATTAATTTCTTTTTCCATCCCCCGTTATCTCCCCCCCACCTCTCTCTCTCTCTCTCTCTCTCTCTCTCTCTCTCTCTCTCTCTCTCTCTCACACACACACACACACACACACACACACACAAACACACACACACACTACACACACACTGGAATAAAAAGTGGATCTACAAATTTTTCACAGTTTCTGGTTGATATTTTTAATGAAATAGAGGAAATTATTTCACTTACTGATTGTATATTATGTGCAAGACACCACTGATATATACTATCATCCTATGGCCCAACAAGTCTTTGGAGTCAGGCTTTGTTGCCCTTATGTTCAGCAGAGTTAAGTGGTAAAGCTATAGCACTGTAAAAAATTTTTTTAAAAAAAGACAAAGTTAAATTTCAGTATTTAATTTTCTTATTCCCAAACCCTTATCACCTCCATATGAGATTCCATCCCATTATCTTCTGAGCAAAAGGAAAACTGAAGACATTCCCTTCTCAACATTTCCGTGGCTGAGCATCTGGGATTCTGTAGACACTGTCATCCACAGATCATTTATCTTAGCTCCCCTGGGATTTCAGCTAGCTGTGCTTATTTCTGCTTTAGGGGAGGAGTTGGGTCTGTGTATAAGGGGCGTTAGAATTTTTTAACTGTTCCTACTACCACTTGGTAGTTTAATTTATTGGTAGTTTGTGGAATGGATAGACAAATATTACCAACTGCATCACATAAAGGAAAATAAGAAGAGAATAAAAATGTTAGTATTTCTCATGTTTAGATTACTGTTTGCATTTAATGGCATTTCCCCGATTTCTCGTCAGGATCTCCAATTCACCAAGAAACATTACCTTTGAACCACTAATAGTTGTCTTATAAAGTCTGTTCATGAATCTTTGTTTTCCTTCTGTTTCATGATGCCATTTTCCTTCCTTGTTTCTAAATACTTCCATAGATCAGAATCTTTAATTGAACAGCTCAATTTTCTTTAAGAAGTAGATAATTATATAGTTTCATGATCCTTGCAATGTTAGGGGTAGGCTAGATACAGGATGCAAGGGGAACACTGGGCCCGCCTCTGCTTTTGAAAGATGGGAAAGATTTTGAAGGATGTAACTAGAGAATCACCTAAGGCAAAGGAGTCAACCATGTGGTATTTTGATATAATGTCCAGTGTTTCATGTTTTGTGAAGAGAGATTTATGCATTTAAACAATTTTGTGGAAAGTCATTTAAAATCATCGCTACTGACATGTTCAGGGTTCCAAGAACCATCTGCAGATTCAGTCCAACATATTTAGGTTGAGAATGTGTGTGACTGATATAGGTGCCTATTTAAAATAGGGAGAGGATAAATTTTGAGTCTACCAAAGCTCAGGCATAGACTTAAGAACTAATTCTCAACACTTTACTAGAAAGCTTTAAAATAAACGATAAATTAAGAAAAAACCCAGCCGGATACAGTGGTGCACACCTTTAATCCCAGCGCTCAGGAGGCAGAAAAAGGGAAATCTTTGTGAATTCAAGGCCAACTTATCTACATATAGAGTTCCTTGAATAGTAAAGTCTTCAGAAAAACCCTGTTTTGAAAAACCAAGGAAAAAAAATCTAGAATGGAACAAGAGTTATGATTCATAAAAAACCTCTCATCTATGGACATGCAAACTTGACTTCAAATACCATGTTTGGCATTCACTAGTTGTCAGGCCTCAAGCAAGTAATTGAACCTCTGACCCCATTTCATTATGAATAAAGTGATAGTTATAAGCTGATCAAAACCATTATAAATCTTCTCTGAGATACTATAAGGAAATACTTGTCATGCACCTGAATACTATACGTTCAATTAGTAGACATATGAATAGTATAAAAATAATAACTACTAAAAGATTACTTTTCTCAATGCTAGATCCATGAAATAATTATTGTAGAGATTTTACTAAAACATGGAGGCCTGTCTCTTCACAGAATCCACAGGATCTTAACGCCTGCACAAGAAATCTAGAGACATTTCCATTTGAAAGAACAAATAGGAGAGAATGGGGATAAATAAACTAAGTATGTGAGAAAAGCCACAATGAACCATAGTAGTCTATATTTAACTAAAATTACACCATATATATAGTGTAATATATAATATACACTATAATATATAGTGTAATAATAATATATATATTATTGTTACATCGTCTCTCTGTGTGTATGTGTGTTAAATCACTAGTGATGATAATGCTGTGCAATTGTACTTTGTACTCGAACTCAAAAGATTCTGCTAGATCTTTTCCCTAAGGACTTGCTTTCACAGTACTAGAAGGTGGTATGAAAGTTGCCAAGAGAGGAAAGAAATAAATATTTCAACCCTCTTGTGACACCTATGAAACAAAGCAAAAAGCATGCCATCATTTTTATTAAAGGTGAAATAATGGCTTTCATATCTTGTCAATTACCAATAGCTATCTAGCTGAGCATATGGCCCCATTCAACAGGAAGGAAATCATGCTTGGTAATCAAAATCTAGACAACTACCCATGGCTAGTGGGGTTGTCAATCTGACAGGAGACCTCTACTAATACTGCTTTCCCAAATCAGTTCAACCTTGAACTGTAAATTTAATTCTTATCCTTATACCAGCAATAAATTATGGTTTCTACCATTCACCAAAAAAGTGTCTTTGTTGTAGAATTACCTTTTAACTAGGCAAAGATGTGTTATATTTATTTATGCAGTTATATTTAAAAGTAAATTTATATTTATAAGTAAATATATTTATATATGCGTTATAGTTATTTACTTAAATATAATATATATTATTTATTTACTACTTTAATTGTGTAAAATCCTATTACTTTGGTTTATGCTGCATTTGTTTAATTATGAAAACATGTGTTAGATTTGCTTCACTTTGCCTGCCTAAGGCACCTGATTGGTCTAATACAGAGCTGAATGACAATAGCTAAGCAAGAGAAGGATAGGGAGGGTTGGCAGGCAGAGGAAATAAATAGAAAGAGAAATAGCGGCTCGGAAAGAAGAGAAGGAAGAAGAAGAGGAGGGAAGAATGAGGGACACACCTGGAGCAAGAAGTCAGGAAGACAGAGAAGTAGTGAAAGTAAGATGTACAGAAGGTAGAAAGGTAACACTCCCTGAGGCAAAAACTAGGAAAGAGAAACCTCATGGTTAAGTTAGCTAACCAGAAATATGCCTAAACTAGGCCAAACATTCAAAATTAATACTGTCCCTGTTTCAAGAGTTAAGAGCTGGTTGCAGGCCTAAAAGAAAAACCCTGGTAAACTTCTCTTTGAAGCTTGGTCATCATTACATATAGACCAGGACTGGTCAAAAACCAGAGAACCAACCATGAGTATACATCCACAATTGACACATCTACGATACAAGTCTCACACACCTAAAGCTCAGGAAATAGGTGAAGAGAAGGCAAAAAGGTTCTAAGAGCCAGAGGACCAGAAAGTCTACTGTAAGACTGTATCTACTACAAATGACAGGGAAACTATACCCATGAAATCTCAACAATAAGGCTGCTTACACAAGTCCTGAAAAATGACAACATGCATGTTGATGGAAGAAAGTTCACAGATATGGTGCCACCCATAAGTGAACATCTACATATAATTAAAAGCTCTTAAGAGGGGGAATATTAGTCTTCCCAAAAAATAAGACCACTAACTGGCTATCCTACACCTAAACACACACATGCACACACACACACACACACACACACACACACACACCACACACACACACACCACACACACACACACATCCACACGTTGCAGAACATGTCAAATGGGAAGAATGTGAGTCAAATAATTCCAAGATAATTTAATAGAGTATTGTAAAGTTGTCTTTTAATATTAAAAGGGAACTCACGGGTCACAGTTAGGAAATAGGAACGGGGTCTGACATCCAGGCATGGCTCGCAGGAAGAAGAGACTGGGGGGGGGGATCATGGCTTTTTGTTACACTAAGTCCTGTCCCAACCTGGTCTAGCTTCTTAAAAGACCATTGACTGAAGGAAGTTCCCCCAACATATATAAAGAAAATATTAAAAGGTTATATGTGGCTGAGGAACATAGAAAAGGAGTAGATGGTAGAGAGGCAAGTGAAAAATTAGGTAATTATATTTTACATGAGTAAAAACATGCCTAGAATTGTAAGGATGACCTTTTCCTAAAACTTCATTATATTGAGAACTTTAGAAAGAATCTGAGGTCACATTTTCTGCAATGGCTACAATTCATGAAATAGGGAGACTCGTTCTTTGTTTCCCAAGTTCTATCCCAAGGCATTTTATTACTTCAAATGTTATTGAAAAAAATAGGTGAAAAGGATAGATTTGCAGCTGTGATTTGTGGTCACTTCCTATGTGCCTGAGACACATACATTGCATAAATAAATTATTCTGGTTTGGGCAGTAAAGCAATACACTGTTCCCTGTGGATGCTGAGCAACAGTTGAGGACAATTTGGATCAATAATATTTAACTTTTCCAAAGTAACACAACTGCAAATTTGTAGAAGTCGGTCTAGGCATTTTCGTATTCCAAATTCTGCCTTCTGGTGGTGTAAACTACTATGATTATAGTCAGATCTCATGGGTAGCTCTGGTTTATGAGGGAAGGAGATGGTGACCCAGATTACCACAACATCGGCTACTTGAATACTGCCTGATATAGAGTCCAACTGTATAAGTGTATTATTTTTTTTTAAAAAAAACTCTGCTTGATTTGCATGTCCTTTCCTAAACATGAGTTATTTTTCCTAGAGCATGCCTGTAGTCCTACAGTTGTTTCTGATTGCATTATCGCAGTGCTTACTGCACTGAGATGCTACTGTGTGGATCACAGCCACCATGGATTATTGGGAGTGAAACTTAATTGACTTCCACGGGCTGTTAAAGAAAAGAGGCAAATCTGGCTAGTCGGTCTTCCATTGTGACAGGGAATGGAGAGCACCTGTGTGTAATGAGGACCAAGTCTTCAAAACTCACCCTACTTCATTATGGGGGAGACAAGAAAATCAGCAAGTGAATGGTGACAAGTCGGTGGCAAACGCCTGCACCAAGTGAGAACTGGAAATAAAAAGGCCCTTACAAACTCGTTAAATATCAAGTCTGATGAATTATTCATTCAACGGCTTCAAAGTTGGGCTTGGAAAAATGTAAATAAAACTCACAGAGAACTTTCTCCTTTCTGGGAATGATTTTACAGTCATGAACTAAATGCAAGGAACACTTAAAGTGTCTAACTGCATTGTATATTTTATGTAAATTGAGAATATTGAGCAAATTCCCCATTTGGTATAAAAGAGAGAAAGAAAATATGCCTCTCCCGATGATCAATGCTTTTGAGAAAATGAATTATCTTTATTTTCTCCATTATCTTTTATCACCATTTTACATACTCTATAAAATATCAACCCGCAAGGTATTCAAATGAAAAGCGATGGAGTTTATCTGATTCACAGGCCTTTTCCTTTATATTCGATAGGCATGACTCTGACCTTCCCAGCAGTCCTGAGCTTTGACCTAATGGAAAGTTGTCTAGCGATAAGCAGAAAGTCATATATGAGAGAAAATATAGTCCTTGGCACCCAGATGCTAGGGTTCAAATCCTGATTCTGCCTTTAAAGGTATCATTTGGCTATGTCAACTATAATGACTTACATAAGGTTACACCAGATAGTTCCTAGAAAAACATTAGGAAATCCATGCATTTACTGAAACTGAACCCCAAAGTTTACCCATGCCTGTGTGCGAACACAGACATAAATTGTCCCCTTGGCTCCTATTTTGATGAGACCAGCAAAGAGTACTCAGTGTTATTTCAATGCTTGCCTGCCTCTGTCTTCTTGTTTCTTTTCATCACTCATTTCTCTATCCTCTACAAATTACTGTGTGATTTCTACTGAGAGGTGGCAATGGAAAATCTTGTTTCTACTTTCTCTTATAAGAGAATTCTCATTCTCTAATTTGTTTCTATTGTATTTATTTACCTTCTGCTATAAGTGATATCTCTTGCCAATATAAAAGTTGGAATGCTAAAGAACTGTGATAAATGTCTAGTGAATGAAAAAAAAACAACTATTTTACTTTTCATAAAAAGGAAGTAGTTGTTGGGTCACAACAAAGGATAAAAGTTTAAAAAGCATCATTTCTTTTCCTGTGGGTGTGAAATATCCTGGAAAATAAGGTTGATTCAATTTTTTTTAAATTCTAGGGCTGCTGCAGTTTGTAAAATTGTCTTTCCACTTTTCCATCTAAACCAATAATCAGACTTCCAAGAATAGGCTTCATAGGTGACTCTTCATAGTGACATTGAGTACTACAGATAAAAAATGTATTTTGTAGCACAATCAAAATGATAATTTTTTTCAATATGCTTTTTGAGCCTACATTTGCCACAGAAGACAATAGCTTAGACAAACTATTGTGGCAAATCTGTAATGGGAAAAGAATTCATTTTTCTAGTCATTTCTAACCTTTGTTCTCTTCATGTTCCTGAATTTCCCAGTCTGTTCAGATGTCTAGTCAGCTTCTTGATTTCTGTGACAGATGCAACATGGAAATTTAATTATTTTAATATGTACTTAATTGTAAATATCAAAAATTATACTATAAACATTTTTTGTGAGTAAAACAAGACAGAGATTTCAAAGCATTATGATTTTTGGCTTGGCACTTCAATAAGAGACTTTTCTTTTCTTGTGTAAGCTAAGGCTTAGAAGTCACTCAGAAACTGATTGAAGTTTAAATGAGACATTTCATCTACAATATCAGCATAGAACTGCATAACACAAAGTCCACAAGGGATGTTCCTATTTACTAATGTTGCTATTATCCTAAACATTCTAATATGTCTCTGCTACTTCTCTTCCTTAAAAGCAGAAAAGTCTCCAAGACTTACCATAGCTAAAATTGGCCACTAAAGTCCCCAGCAAAGACATCCTTACAGAGAGTGTAATCATGTTGATGAAGAAACTAGACGTAATGATAAGGAACTGATGATATTCAGAATGGTTTTGGATAATGTATATGATTAAGATAAACAAAGATTTAGATATTACATGAACGAGAAAGCAAATTTAAATTCAGTGATTCTAGATAGTACAGTAGGGACACACAGAATGTTTCTATGATTTCAAAAGCTTTTCTAAGGCCCTTGTCTAAGCAATGCAAATTGCACAAAAAAGAAAGTCTATTCATGTGCTTTCTACAGATCTAGAAGAACTCTTACCTTGGAGATTGAACCCCTACCCATATCCCCTTGATAACTACATAGGTGAAACAGTACTTTCACTATGTGCATGAGCATAACCTCTGGGATTCTACTGCAAGCCATAGAATAAAATATTGTTTGTTTCTTTTTGTGTTCATCGTCCTGTTTGGTAGGTATCAAGAACAATAATTCTATACCTCAGAAGGTTTGTTATTCATTTGGTCATTCCCCGTCATTTACTCAAGGTCCCATGCTTGCCATGGCCTCAGAAATGTGAATCAAACATTGTCTTGCTCCTGAACCAAGCCATTAGGGACGAGTGGAATTGTAAATCTTAATTGGAACATGTAAAAATGTTAAGAGTGATATGTACAAAATGTTATCTGCTCTGAAAACCAAAAGAAAAACATACTGGTACTGGAATTCATTCAGGGAACATACCAAAGCAAAGATATTCTCTGCATGGGATGTTACACAATATATAGTCTTTTTTTTATTTTTCAGAGGGACCAATGTAGATCAATAACACTATGGAAATATGAGATAAATTACAGCATTCTTGGTGTAACAAGTAGTTTGGGAGCTGCAAGCCCCAGAGGTTTCATGGAGTAATAGTCAGATATTTTCCTACAAAGCAAGATGTCTCCTCAATAGGGAAGGGCCTGAAAACTAAAACAAATGCATCAGCTTACCAAGTGTGACTTGATAAACTGATATTTTTACCCTGGAATGCTATATTTTATTCAGAGATAATGAAAAGAATGGATAGACAAAGAATTTGAAAAATATTTATAAAGTATTGGTAACAGTGCTACCTAGATTTTTCCTTGAATATCTTTTGTTTTATATTCTTTGAGTTTATTTTTCTAACCAAAGATGCTTTTTTTCTCAATAAACACTGAATATATGTATTCCTGTGCTCACTGAATTTTAAAGATGAATGCAAATGTCTTTTTATAAGTACATGACTTAAAATTGCATGTTATTTTGATCCTTTATAGCCTACCAAATTTAGCCCCTTGCAATAGATTCATTAAACCACTTTTTGTTTTGAAAATATACATTTTTATTCCCTCTCTAACCCTTCCTAAATGGTTATTAAAAACTGTATTCTTGACTCTAATTAATAAACTACAACTTTTCAATTAGCAGAATATATTTAAAAACAAAAACTTGGACCATTTTCAGAGAAAAAAAAAACCTGCTGTACACAATTTCAGCCCTCCGCCAGGAATTAGCAACTGATGTGCTGACATAGTACATGCATATTTACTTTTGTTATTCCCCAAAATGCATTGTTACCATGGTAACTCATGGAGTGCTCTACTGGTACCAAGGAACAGAAGTTCTTGGTGGCTATAAAGAAAAGAAACTGAAGGGGAAGCAAAATAAAAACGTGCAATGACTGTAATACAAAACCATATTTACGTATTATGATGTAACTGCTGAAAGATATTTCAGGAAAATGTAGAGATGGGTGAAAACTATCAGAGAAAGACATCAGTTCAAAACTACACTCCTAACTGTGCCTTCTCACTGAAAAGTGTTACAGAAAAACCTCACTGAGTGTTTGATAAATTGTTTGAGTAGCTTCAGTATTGTTCATTTTACTAGATGTTCCATGACCCAGGAGTCCGTAATGATTTGCTAAATAATGGATGGTGAGTACTTGAACAGCACTTTCAACCAAGTATGAAAACATTCACATACCAAATGAGGACAGGAACAGAAGAAGTACGTTTAAGATTATGCTTATGAAACAAAGGGTTGAAAGAGCCCAACTCATCATTAGAAAACGAATCAATACTTTATAGTGTATAACACATAATAAGATGGGAAGTAGACAAGATTGCCAGGCAAAAATCGGGATCTTAAGGGTGGGGTGGGAGGGGGGTAAGGGGAGATGGGGAGAGAAAAGTGAGAAGGGTAGGATGGGGAGAACTTGGGGCAACGGGATGATTGGGATAAAGGAAGGTTGGATAGGGGAGCAGGGAAGCACATATCTTAATTAAGGGAGCCATCTTAGGGTTGGCAAGAGAATTGGACCTAGAGGGGCTTCCAGGTGCCCAAGGTGAAGTCCCCAGTTAGTTAGTTCCTGGGGCAGCTGAGGATAGGGAACCTGAAATGATCCTATCCTATAGCCATACTGATGAATATTTTGCATATCACCATAGAACCTTCATCTGGTGATGGATGGAGATAGAGACAGAGACCCACACTGGAGCACTGGACTGAGCTCCCAAAGTCCCAATGAGGAACAGAAGGAGGGAGAACATGAGCAAAGAAGTCAGGACCACAAGGGGTGAACCCACCCACGGAGACAGTGGGGCTGATCTATTGGAGCTCACCAAGGCCAGCTGGACTGTGACTGAAAAAGCATGGGATAAAACCGGACTCTCTGAATATGGCGGACAATGAGGGCTGCTGAGAAGCCAAGGGCAATGGCACGGGGTTTTGACCCTACTTCATGTCCTGGCTTTGTGGGAGCCTAGCCAGTTTGGATGTTCTCCTTCCTAGACCAGGATGGAGGGGGGAGGACTTTGTACTTTCCACAGGGCAAGGAACCTTGACTGCTCTTCAGACTGGAGAGGGAGGGGGAGAGGAGCAGGGGGAGGGGGGAGGAGTGGGAGGCTGGGAGGAGGCGGAATTTTTTTTTCTCAATAATAAAAAAAAAAGAAATCACCCAAAGGTTTACATTAGTTATAAACTGATTGGCCCATTAGCTCAGGCTTCTTATTAACTCTTATAATGTATATTAGACCATTATTTTTGTCTATGTTAGCCACGTGGCTCGGTACCTTATTCGGCGAGCAGTCACAATCCAGGATCTCTTGAATTTTTGAAGATGAGTATTTTCCTGCAAAGACAAGAACAGAACCCTGCGCCAAAACTTATGAGGTTTCCTTACCATCTGTATGGTTGTCACCTCTGTGGATGAGCTGTTATTTCTCTTTTTCAAGAGGTTTCTCCTTTTCAAACTGAATCTTTATTAATTTTGATGGTATCCATAGATTTTCTTCTCCTGTGGAAACAAGAGAAAAACCCCTTCCCCAATGTGGCACATCTCCTGGCTTCCATTGTGAGGTCAACACATCCTTGAAATAAACTGGTTGATTTGCAGAAGACTTTTTTATTATCCAATGTCTCTCTGCTGCTGCTGTCTCTTTCTCATTAACATTAAGAAAAATCAAGGTTAATAAAGCATTATGCAATCTAAAAAAAAGAATAACATAAGAATCTAAGATAATGCAGAATTTTGTGGGATTTTCCTCCATATTATTTGGTTGCAGTAAATTTGAAATAGGGCTCTGATTAGTTTAGCATGTGCATGGCAGGAGCTCTAGGTCAGTCTGCTGGGTTTTGTCTTGGGATCCCTTTTAACAGATTTAAGGGGAATATTAGGATATACCTTAAACATTCTATATTTACACTGATATACAACTTTTCATAACCATGTAGAATGCTTAAACTAGCATTCTCATGTCAGAGAGAAAGAAAGTGGAATTTCAATCATTTTCAATATTTAATGCTCCTATTTCATCTTAAAACATCTCTGATTTCCATGTAGCATCTGGATTTTATATAAGGGTTATCTTTTTCAAAAAATATTTTTGCTATTGTCAATGATTTGCACATAGTGACCTGAAAGGAAAACCAAAACAGCTCTGCCAATCTGAGCAGTAAAAATGTTCCAAACCAAGTGTCTATGTTTTAGAAATCACTCCATGACCTCGGAAAATAAAAGCAGTCTTTAAGAATTTTCTAAACAAAAAGTTTCTGTCTCTCCCTTCTCAAATCTCTCTCTCTCTCTCTCTCTCTCTCTCTCTCTCTCTCTCTCTCTCTCTCTCCCTTCTCTCTCTCCTCTTTTCGCCTTCTCCCCTCCCTTTCACAACCACTTAATAAATATCCAGCCTCACTTAAAAAAAAAATTTTCTAAACAAAAATAAAACATGTGAGCTGTAGGGACAATTCAATAACCAACATATAGCATTGGGTTAAGTGAGGGTCATTAATGAACTTGAAAATTATATTTGCCAATTAATTTTCAGATGCCTGTGTTTTGTTTGCTTTGATTATATATATATATATATACACACACACACACATATGTATATATATTAAAGAAGACATATTATCAAATAAATGTGGTATGTATGTGTGTGTGTTGATATCGAGTCTCATTTTATAGCAGAGAATGAATTAAGACTCCCAAAAATCATTACATCACAACCTCCTAATGGCTGGAGGAAAAAAAAGTAAGTTGCTATGCCTATCTGACTATGTATTACCTTTACAGAAGGAGCTACCCATATAATGAGCATTCCACCATCAACCCCTTATAGAAATGTATAAATGATATCTCATCCCTGAGCATATTGAGATAGTCTGTGGTACTATGCAGAAATATTGAATGTTTGATTTCTGATGGCCTTGTTTCATATACTCCAAGCCAATATTGTGTGTGTGTGTGTGCTCATGTATGTATGTTATTTAAAATTCTTACCTTTTAAAGTCCAAGTTTCCACAACATGCAAAAAGTACCACAGGTTGGGACCTCAGCCATCAATGCCCGCTCCTTGGAGGATGTTAAACATCTGAACTATTGAGTTTAATAGGAAGTATGTGATTGAGCCTTCAATCATCTTGCATTGCATGAATACAAATAGAATTAAAACAGCAACCGCAGTATCAGAAAAGACAATAATTACACTATTGCTTTTGCTTTCTTTCAAAGTAAGTTTTAATTTTAGGTCTACTTGGTCTAGTGGATTCTATGGTAGACTGTGGTATTTCACCAGGCTGAAACAATATCTTTACCTAATTGGCTGAAGGTATCTTTCACTGACTATTCTGGGAACTTCTCTCTTCTTTCTCAAATCCTATCCTTGGCCCTGAAGATTCCAAACCACCTTTTATTTGATAAAACACTTTTATTGAGGGGTAGTTTTATTCTATGCACAGATATTGGTGTTTATAGTAATGTAATTGCATATTTTCGGTAATTGCAGCTAGGCAGTAAGTCAGCAATGGCATAGAATGACTAAATCCAAAGACTGAAATAGACGTACAATTTTGAAAAAGGTCAAATAGCAAGACAGAATCAAATGGGAATTGCAAGTACAACAATGATTGCTTTTCATTGAGTGTAGGATATCTAACAGGTAGGAGTTCCTGGAACACAGGTACCACATTGCTATACTTGAAAGAAAGGCTTCTGTAAAGATTTCTGACTGCAAAGGCCACTTAAAGATATAAAATCATTAATAAAGTCAATTATAACAAATGAAAACTGAATTTATTTGAAAGTTTCAGAAATAAAAGGATGATAATTGAATCTTGATGCCCCCTTTCATGATGTCTGTAGGTAACAATCAATTATTTAATCCTCCCCATGCTTAAGGAAATCCATGTGTCAAAGGTTTGGTCCAGCTTGTGGTGCTACAAATGGGTGTTGAAATTTTAAAGTATTGTACATAAATGACAGTCTTCTATTTGTGCAGAAATGTGCAATAACGGTGATATTGGGATTCGAGCTCCATCTTTTTATCACCTGACCGGGGGTTGGGGGGATGATAGGCTTCTGTGGCTTACTCCTTACACCATGACATTGCTATTTACAAGGCCAAACACAGTGGGAACAACTGAGTATAGATGAAAACTTCCAGGATCATTAGCCAAAATAAATCATTTTTTTGGTGTGTTCGTGCTTCAGGTATTTTATGTTACTAACAAAGAGTCAAATAGCACATATATATTTGGTTACTTGACCTAATAATCTAAGAGAAAGCAAGTTCATCACAGTCTCATTTCAGATGAAACAAAGTGAAATAAACAAGCAAATAAAAATCCCAGCAAACATAAAAGGACCCAAAGAATTAATTTAGAGAGAAAACCCCACTTTCCAAGGTTGAAGTCAACAGTGTATAGGTGGTCATTCAAATCTAATTGCCATTGACTTACATGCCCTCATTCAAGTATTTACTTCATAAAATGAAGCAAAAATTTACAATGTATTGATTTAATCCAAATTTAATTGATTTAATCCAGTCTGTCTCTGCAGTCACTGTTTCCTTCCAGATGCTTTCATTCTACTATTTGTTAAATGAAATGCATGGGATGGTTAGATTCATCCTCCATTCTAAACTCATCAGAATTAGACCTCTCTCCCCATTTGAACTTGCAGAAATTTCTTTTCTGAGCCTGAAGGGAGCTGGCCCTTCTTAAACAGTCAATTGACCGTGGCCTCTTGAGAGGCAGGATCTTTGGCCTTGACACTGCTGCAGCCTGAACCAGAAGATTCTGCTGAAAGCCTATGGATAGAATCTGCAGTCCCAAAGAGGGTGGACAGGAATTTTTCACAGGGACAGAAATGTTTATCAGTGTAGAAAGTGAGTAGTTAGAAGCTGCTGCAATAACAATTAGGTACAATTTTCTTTAATGTCAACTGATTTTATATTTTAGTTAGAAGTTAATGGATTCTCAGTATAGTAAAGAATGGCTAGGCTTTCTAGGATATAGAACTTCTTGGCTTCTTCTGCTACCAGATAATCAAAATGTCTAATTATGTAGAACTCTAATAGTTCTCATATATTTTTTATTCACATTTTAAAATTTAAGGCACCATTGAAATCCTGTATTGCAAGTCTATACATTGAATGGGGGTAATTAACTAGCTTGGTTTAGTTAAATACTAGGGAGTAGTAGACCTAAGATTTGAATCTGTGTCAGTATGCATAAAAAGGCTATGTGTCTTCATTTTCTATTTTAAGCTTAAAGAAGTTTTGCTGTGCATCCAAACCTAGGAAATCAATAGAACTCTAATGACTTACTGTATATAAGTAATCCTAGAATGAATCAGTTGAATTAGAGGACTGTTTAAAAACCGAAAGTATTGTTTTTCTATTTATATGCTGTCTCTTGTTAATGGAGAATCCTAAGGAATAAAGTGTGAAATAAATTTTGACAGGTAAATTAAATTAGTCTGTTGTTTCTATATAACAAATCAGTTTTGTTTCTACAAAACATAAATACTTTTATATTTATGTCCAGTAATACCAGATAGGATTAATTCAAAGGTTTTATCTTTACTGGTACTGCTACCTGTAGTTGCTTTCTTAGGTATTTCAGAAATTCTTTCCATAAAGACCTATTGTTGTTTGTGTGTATGTGTTCATGTGTATGTGTGTGTGGTGTTTATATGTGTGTCGTATGTGTTATGTGTGTGCATATGTGTTGTGATTGTATGTATTATATGTATTATTGTTTGTGTGTTTTGTGGGGTGTGGGGGTGTTATATCAGTGGAAGTGACTCTGAATGCCACAGCAAGGTATCAGACACTCAATAGCTGGAATCATAGGAGATTCAGAGCCCAAAGGTGTGGGTCCTGGAAACTGAGTACCTCTGGGAGAACAGCAAATATTCTTAGCTAGACAATTTTCAAACAATCCTGTATCAGAATTTCCCTTTTTTTTAACCTTTTCCCAGGTAATGTCTTAGTCTGATGGGAAAGATCAGATTTTAGAAAAATGTAAACAATTATTTCCACCTAAACTCTTAAGTATAGCTGTGTAAGACTGATAATTTTTTCAAGGCTTTGTATATATTTGTTTGCTTCTTTTCTTTTAAAGAACTGGCAACCCTGTTGATTTTTCTCTAGGAAACTTCAGTATTATCTTCATGTCCTTATTTTGGAGAAAGAGCGAGTAGTACCTGCTACTCTCTAATTTCCTGGTAGCTTTTTGGCAGTGTGAGGGAACAATTGGCTGAATGGCTTGGATGGTAATGTCTAGGTTATAACCAGCAAGATCATAAGCATCTTTAGATCAGAGACCACTGCAGTTACTCCCAAGGGGAACAAATGATGAGGACTTTATAATCTGTAAGCCATATGTTCTGCCACAGGACTCTACTGTCACTGTGATGCTAAAGGAATGAACCTCAGAACTACTTTTAGCTTAAAGTTTAATAAAAAGTAAAAATAAGAGGACTTAGCATCTATACAGTAGTTATCTAACTCTTCATTAAGGAAATTGGAATACTCTTTGAAAAAGAATCATTGACCTTTTATCATACAGTTCTGATGTGTTCTTGATTTGCCAAGGGCTAACAGTATATTATTCATCTGTTTATTTGAGATTGCTCAGATTTTTTTTGTGCATGCATCAACATCATAAACTTTTCATTTAGGCCTGATTTCATTATGTCTTGCAATTTTTGTTGTGTTTTGTTTTCATTTTTATTCAATTACAGTAATAGTTTTTAAATTTCCTTCTTGATTTCTTCCATGACTCATACATCATTCAATTAAGTGCTGTTTAATCTCTGAGTTTCGATATTTTCCATTGTTGTTGATATCTGTGTTTATCCTGCTGTAATCAGATGCCATCAGATTATTATTTTGTTTTCTGTATATTTGTTGAGACTTGCTTTATGTCTTAATATGTATCAATTGCAGGAATTTCTTGTCTGGGGATATGTAAACAATATCTAGTCTCTTCTTCCAAGGACCCAAGACAAGACAAAGCAAGAATTCACCAAAATTCAACTTAATGAGCCATTGAATTTACTGGGCTCCTTTTAAAGCGCAAATTAGAAGTTTTTCAAATGATTGTGAGTGACCCCCAAAGCTGAAGCAGCATGGATGATGACAACCCCATCCATGCATTGATGGAGTTACACTTAATTAGCCTTCCCAAGTGTCCTATGATACCTGCTAAGACCTTCAGATATATGCAATTAAAAATTGTGTACAAATAGTTGAAAGAAGTGTGAATTTCAAATGAAGGTCCTATGACTTAGCCCATGTCCTTCTTTGATGAGGGGGTATATATAGTCAGCATAACCCATGAAGATTACTTGTAAGTCAATACAGGTAAATTTAAACTTTTATAATTGACATGGACTACAAGGTTTCTGACAGGCTATGTATATTAGATGAAGAATGAATGCTCAGAAACAGGAAGCACAGTCTCCTTTCGCTACCAGCATTCACCGACTACTGTAGCTCTAGTCTTCCCTCTGTGTTGTACTGAGACAATCTGTTTTGGTTCCTACTTTCTGGTCTGTAAGCTTTTTGACACTAGACTGTAGTTGCTTTATAGCTCTACAAATGATGTATTATATTAAACTTAGCCCCTACTATACCAGAGACAAACCATTAATGTGTGAACAACATCCCTTCACTCTTCCCACAAAGAAAACAGACCATAATAGAGTTTGCTTCCTTCTACAATGAAAGGGGTCCTCAATAATATGTTTACTAACAGACAAATACATAAAGTGCTTTACAAAAAAAGGCAGTAAAAAATGTTAGAAATCATGTTAGAGAGTTATCAAGGTGGATGTTGAAAACAATGAACCTCTGGGTGGAAGGATATAAAAGGTATGTGCTGAGTAGGAATATGATTCAGAAGCAGGGTTCCTTTGATGAACATATGGCATGTTAAATCACACAATTTCTTATCATTCGTAGAATTTTGAACAACATGTCCCACAATTTTTTTCTGAACTTAGGCAATGTGTATTCTATCTATGAAGTTAAAAGAAGGAATAAATTAAATATCTAAACTCCAATGTTTTGGCAAATATATATTTTATGTTTCTTTTCTGTTGCTGTGAGGAAATAGCCAGGTTAATGCCTTAGGAAAGGAAAGTTTATTTTATCTTATAAGTTCACATTATATTCTATTTTTGTGGGGAATTCACAAAGATAGGTCTTGAAGAATTTATTCACTTCATAAAACACCCAACAGTTGAGAAAAATAAATGTTTCCATAGTCATTTGAGTTCATGTTTCTGCTCACCTTGATTTTTCTAATCTTATATAGTTAAATAACCCCTTTCTAGAGTGTCATACTACCCATAGTGGGGTGGGTGTCTCTACATCACTTAGCTTACTAAAGACAATCCCCCACAAACAAGCCTGGTGTCAAGACAATATAGTGAATTTCACATTGATATCTCTTCATAGATGATTCAGTTTGTTTAAAGTTGGCATGCAACATTAACACTGTAGAGCTGAAGACATGACTGAGTAGCTAAGAAAGTGTATAGCTCTAACAGGAACCCAAGTTTGGTTCCCACCACCCATATTAGGCAGCATACAACCACCTATGATTACAACCCGATCCATCTGGAACTCTTTTCTGACCTCTCTTGGTGCCTGACCTCAAATATCTTCTCTCTCTCTCTCTCTCTCTCTCTCTCTCTCTCTCTCTCTCTCTCTCTCTCCCTCCCTCCCTCCCTCCCTCCCTCCCTCCCTCCCTCCCTCCCCCCTCTCTCTAACACACACACACACACACACACACACACACACACACATTCACATGCACACACACCACACAGCATTGTTGGCAGAGACCACCAGGATCCAAAATAATCACCCAGAAACTGTATTATTACAACACTGTTCACTACTTGGCTCTTTAACTCACGCTTCTTATTGGCTAGCTCTTATATCTTAAATTAACCCATTTCTATTAATCTGTGTATTATCATGTGGTTGTGGCCTACCAGTAAGGTTATGTTCAGTGCCTTTCTCCTGTAGTGGTTACATGGCTTCTCTTTGTCTCTGCCTGTTCTCTCCTCCTCTATCTGCTCGTAATTCCTGCCTTGACCTATTCTGCACTGCAATATGCCCAAAACAGATTCTTTATTAAACAATGTTATTCACAGCCAACAGAGGGGAATCCCACAACATACCATGTTAAAACTCAAAAGCAATATTTAAATAAAAACGGAAAAATAAAGTTCACTGTCATACTATTTTTTAACATCTTTTGGGAAGTGTGCATAATGACTTTTTCTCAATCTTAGCATATAAAAAATGTGAAGACTATAAGTAATACTATAGCTACAAAATTTATTAATATTTATTACATTATATATTATCTGTACATATGTATGTTACCTGTGTGTCTATGTACTTCCCCATAAAAAGTTTTAAAAATGTACGTATGTATATTTTCATCATTGCTCAGCTTTTATAAAACTCTTCATCACATTCTTTTGCCACATTTTATTATATTTACCTGACTAAACATTAATGAATTCAATGCTATGTATAGTTTTTTGTTGTTATTCACCATTTTTATAATTTTTTTTATTAGTTTCCATCCTTGCTGGGTTCTTACCTGACCTTTGGAGTTATCTTAAATTTTAAAAAGAGACAGAGTAGAAAAAGATGAAGTCTATTGGCAGAATCAATGTATTTTTGAAGTAATACATTTTTTATTTAAAAATACATGTATTTTGCGTCAGGGTGGATTAGCACGAGCGTGTAAGTACAGGTGCTAACTGAGGCCAGAAGAGGCCATTGTATTCCCTAAAACTGGAGTTACACAAGTTTTAAGCTGCCTGACTTTGATTCTGGGACCCAACTTAGTTCTTCTCAAGGAGCAGCAAGTGCTCTTACCCTCTGAGCCTTTCTCCAACCCCTGAGGTACATCTCTTGCTTTTATATGCAATATGATTTGATAAAGTAGCAAATTATCCACTTTAAATATTCCAGATTTAATTAATATGAATTATTGGATTGTTTTACTCTTTCAATTTTTATGTCATTCCCCTTCATTGACAGGCCCCTTAGGTTCCTGGGAAGTCCTATACTTACTTTGATCAACACCATCTAGAAATTGCTTTTGTAACTACTTTGTCACTTCTCTTTTTTTTTTCCCCCAAGGTGGAATTGTTCCCCTTCAAAGGTACCAGGAGATTCAGGTAGACTTGTGAATAGAAGAAACAGCACAACAACTATGTATGCTGTAGTTTATGTTTCATGGCTTTTTTTATTTCTTCAATATTTCACATGCCGGCTAGTAGAGATAGCAAGTCACTTGTTTTCAGAATAAAAAAAAAAATGCCAATAAAAATCTTTTTTTTATTGATAAAAGGAGAATAAAGAAAAAAAAACAAATTTCCACCTCCTCCCAGCCTCCCATTTCCCTCCCCCTCCTCCCACTCTTCTCCCCCTCCTCCCACTCTTCTCCCCCTCCTCCCACCCCTCTCCCCTTCCCCCCACTCCTCTCCCCCTCCCTCTCCAGTCCAAAGAACAGTCAGGGTTCCCTGCCCTGTGGTAAGTCCTAAGTCCTCCCCCCTCCGTCCATATCTAGGAAGGTGAACATCCAGACTGGCTAGGCTCCCACCAAGCCAGCACATTGCATAGGATCAAAACCGCGTGCCATTGTC